>NW_026555339.1:16677188-16704068 GCF_029017545.1 Prosopis cineraria
TTAGAATTTGATCCACAAGTCACAATTCAAAGATCATCAACAAATTTATACTCTAGAACATTTATTATACTACCAACAATCTCAAAAAACCATATTTATTCAACATAAATTCATCCCTCTTCCAAATTCTAAATTTTTTACCACCCACAAACTCAGAAATCAAAGAGGAAGGATGACTAAAAAAAATTTTTAAAATACTTACTTAGTCTTGAAAAGCTTAAAATCACATCCTTAATATCCTATTAAAATTCTTACCTTAAAAACTCAGATCTCCCGCACTGGCGAAACTAGACGCTCTCTCAACCTCAGCTCGCGCACAGGGAAGAATGAAGAAACAAAGGAAACAGGTGAGTTTTTATAAAAATTCAGTGGATCCCACATTTTTTTTATTATTTCTTCTTTTCTCTCTCTTCTTTCTTTTTTTAATTATTTATATGTAATCATTACACGGCCTTCGAAAGCAAACTCATTTTCTTCTTCTTCTTCCCTTTTTTTTAATACCTTTTCTTTTTTTTATTATTAATAATAATTTAATAATATTTTTTATTATTTTTTAATTACTTTTTTAAAATTTTAATTTAGAATTATATCTAAGTTAGATTTAATAATCATCTCCTACTAATTTGCTTACTCTATATATATATATATATTTTAAATTTCTATTAACTCAAATTAATTATTAAAATTTAAATTGGGATGTTATAAAGAAAGCATGCCTAGAAGTAGGGTCAGTTGGGAAAATGGCTCAAAGTTGGAATCTGTTTTGAGGTTCTTCATCTGGTTAGCCTTGTCATCCATTTTTTGGGCTAAAGACTACCTACGTAGCACGTTCAAACACTTCTTTGCTCCTCCTTCTTCAACCTCATGCTGTAAATTTTGCACCTCCTCTAGAATAGCATGACATCATCCAACCACTTCTTCACGGATGGCATTATCTCTTCAGTTTTTCGATCAGCTTCTTCTTACGCTTTTCCATGTCTGCTAGTTTGACCTCCAGGTCTTCTCTTGCTTTCTTAAAATCTCCAATGAATTGGTTGAAGAAGAACAAATAACGAGCACCACGTGAAATTTGATCCCATAGACACTCTGCAAGCTTGGTCGCAATAAAACTCCCATTCTCTTCCATCTAATGCAATAAAATGCAAGCACATATAGTAATTAGTGAGTTAAATATTGCTGTAAGAAGCACACATATGACACACGCGCCAATTTTTAAATTCTTTTTTTGGTAACTAACTAATATATATTACTTGATTAACACTAATTTTTCAAATAAAATAAAAAAGTAAACAAGTTGCATGACATTTTTCAATTAAAAAGAAGGAAAATAGTTTATGTTTGTATAGACGAATTATATTCCTCACACACACAAACTTAAGTCTAGAAGAATGCTTATTTGTATATGACGTACATAATTAGGAGATCTGACTGAAGAAACTAGTTAATTATATGAGAGGGCCAGTGAGAGACAGAAATCACCGTGTAAGCTTTGTTATATATATTAAATACCGGCCCATCTAATTAAATAAAGCATGCATATATGCATATAATATGTAGAAACAAATCACATTCTCAAATTAAGTTACCTGTAATGTGAATTGATGATAACTTTGGCGATATTTTTTGAGTCGTACAGAAGAAAGAAGTAAACAAACTGATGCAGTCCTGCAAGAAGGAATTAAGTAATTAACTGCAGAATAAGGTCTATTCTTTTTTTTGAAAAAAAAAACTGAGTTGTAGAATTAGTTATTCTAATTTCTACAATTAAGTGCTCTACGATATATCCACCAATGCAGAGAGATGATATATAACGGAAACTAGATTATGAGAATGAAAGAAAAAATCAGGAATTCTAAAGAAACAAATAAACAATGATTATTCACAAAAGCTTGCATTAAGAAATTTCAATTTCAAATTCGTTACTGTAAATTTATTACGCAATGGGAAAAGCTTAGCTATTCAACCTTTATATACTTAAACTACTCGCTTCCTATAAATTAGTATGAGTGGATTTATTTTTTAAATAAAAGTATTAATAATTAACAAAAGTTAATTAGTTAGAAGACTGTTAAGAGATTAAAGGAAAAGGAACATTAACCAAAAAATGATAAAACCTTGGTCAATAAATTCAACCAATGGCAACGAAAATGACAAAGTGAAGGCTGAAGAAAATGATTGATACATATAGTGACTGAAATGGTTTTTCGGAATTTAAAGAAGGCAATTGATCACTGACTCATGACAAGTGCGCAGCAACAAAAGAGAGACGAATGAATTGTTGATTTGAAAGTTATTCCATGCATTTTGACTGCGTTAGGTTTGTTGCATTACATATGTTGCTTTAATTTCTTTCTTTTGGGTTTATTCTATGAGTTTCTTTCCTTTGAAGTGCAAGAAAATGAAAGTATTCCCTTCCTTTTTCTTTTAGCTGGGGCCCAAAGTAGCTCATGTTAATTGTTTAGTTTTCAAGTAACAAATGAATAACTAGAAAGATGCATGCGATATGATATAAGTCATTCTTCAAATATATATGTCATTATGTGCGTGTGCGTGTGTGATAATGTGCGCGCGCGTCGCGTGTGGCAAAAGAATTATTTATGTAAGATTCTGGAAATGGTGATTCACTTGCATCAACTTAAGCGAGACTCCCGTCTGGAGTAAAGTGCTTGTGTCATAATGTTTATGTCGCTTGTTGAATTTTTTTTTTGGTTTGTGAATTAGTATTAATCAGTTGAACTTATTTTATTTATATTATATTGAAATCAATAAATACTAAGTAATTGTTAATGCATTATTTTACTTCATCACTGTTTTTTTTTTTTTAAGAAAATCTTCCACCTTGTCGTATGTAAGTTGTGGGTCACGGCGGCACCCGATTTCTATTTTATAATACTGCTTGGTTTAATGGAAAGAAGGCAATGCTGAATTGAAAAATGCAAATTTATTTATAATTTTTGCATCTATAAATAATTGCCTAGTTTGTTTTATTATATGAACACACAAGTCAAGTAAAATGAAGTGAATCAACGAAGGGTCGTGTGGATTTTTCAGAACACTCAACAAAACCAAAGGGATTTTTAGAAGGAAGGGGGATTTTCATCTAGAAGAGGCGGAATAGGCATGACTGAGACTGACCGATTCCATGCAGAGAAACGAAACGGCGTCATTTCTACACTTGATCTCGGCCGGCCCTTATTCTTTTGGCCAAAACAAATCTCGGCCATTCTTAAAATCAACGACCTAGAACTGCCAGTGGTTGCCACCCTTTGTTCTGATCTGTCTCATATTTCTAAAGCACCTTGTTAAGTTGTCATTTTGTGCTTATGACATTTCATCACTTGTGAATAACAATTACTTAAAAAGGTTCTCAAATTGCTAGACCCGTTGGATGCATTATATTTAATTTGATTAGTAATTTTGAAGATAATTTAATTTGGTGGGGATGATGAGGATGCATGAAACGAACCGAAGGTTTCATGCTGATATATGTTATTCTACTCTCATCGAAGTGCATTATACACAGAATTAAATTTAAGTTTTAAATTTTTTGTTAAATTTAGTCACGTATTATTAACTTTCACGTTGTTTGTGCAGGTGGATGTCCTATAGTTTCATAATCAATTTAATTGTGAAATAAAGGACTTGAGCTCTTCACTATCATGGTTGGTGTCAGTTTATTCAATTGGTACAAGTAAGTCATAAGCTAATTAATGCACTTCTAAGCAATATATATTTTAGTATTTATTTGCTCATGCTTTATTTTCTTTTGTCTTAATTTAGAGCTTTGAACTTAATGGACGGACTTGGAGTAATCCTTGCAATTAGTAACAAGTAGAAAATTGGTATACAAATAATGAAGAACTTTAGAACCCAAACTTGTTTTAAAATTCAAGATACTGAAAGTGAAGCAGCTGGTGAAGAGGATGTGGGTGGGACCTATAATCTATCTTCCATTTCTTTTCATGTATCTATCTTACGATCCTGAAATTTTGTCTTGGTTGTGCACAAATGGTTCTTGCATGTAGAAAATAAATCCAACTTTTTTAAACGACCCTGAATATTTGCCTCTTCATCAACTATACATTGTTATTAGCTTTTGATTTTTTTAATCATGTTTAATTTGGTATAATTACACGTTCTATGAGGAAGTTCTAACTTCTAATCTAATATAAAGTTTACTGTTTTCTTGATTGTTAATTTATTCTTTGAAATAATAATTTTATATTAATTAATAATTGATAATATCCTATATATAAATATTTTTTCCTTCGCTTTGGTATCTCACGTCTTTGACCTAAACTAATCGAATTGGTAGCTTGTGGGCACCTTTTTGAGAAGTATACCAAAAGCTCAAACTTGAGAGTTTTGGTTAAGCTGAACCAATTCCTAGTTAATTGATCCAAACACCCCCGGTGGTATATCCTATGAATAATTGCAAGAAATATAATATAATGGCACACGCTTGTGTTGTGATTGTTACACATTATTATTTGTAAGGAAGGTATTTTCTTTTTTATGCAGCTATTTGCTCTTTTTCCTCATGGTTTTCTGATAAAAATGAATATGGAACCATCATTGTATTTTTTTTATAATTAAAAACTTTTGCCACAATGAAATAAAGGACAATGAGAAATCACTTATTAATATAATATCTGAAAAATTGAAATCCATTTCAAGTGTTGCGAATTAAGAATTCCATAAGCCACACAATTATTATATAATTATACAACTCCAACACATATCAAGTAAAACAGAACTTCAAGTAAAAAATATATCTTTTTTTTTTTCCATCTTGTATGATCTTCAACACACTGACACAAATCCAACACATGTTCACAATCCATTTAGTAAAACACAACTGCAGATGAAGAAAGCATTAGATGATCCAAAGCTCATCCATCGGCACCCTTTTATTTTTTAATTTTCTGATTCGATCTCCGAGTCTGAAGAAAACACATTGAATTAATAGCTTAACCGTGACATCAAAATGGTACCAGGCAAAATAGCAACTAACGACCTTACTTTTTTTACATGTTTTTCAAAATAGTCATCAGATAATGTGGATTAAGCTTGAGCTAATTATATATGATGATGATGATAATGTGTTAAAATTTTGTAAATAGGGAAACTTAATTATTTTCTGTTATTATTAAACGACTAATTAATATTACTGCAGTACCAAAACCTTTTGGGATGATTCGAATTTCTGTCAAAACAATGAGTGGCGCGCGCGCGCGCACATCAAAATAGAAATTTCTCACGTGAAAAAAAAAAAAAAGAAAGACATTTTATTAGGAGGGAGGGTGGGAAAACAAGCCACTTTGAATAGTTAAGGGCCTGTTGGCAATTTATTTTGAGAATAGTTTTTTATTCTATAGAACAAAAAAATAAAAAAATTTATTTAGTAACGTGTTTTCAAAAAGTGTTTTGAAAAATAAAAATATTGTTCTAGAGAATAAAAAAATAGAAATATCTTTTAAGTGTTCTAAAATTATTGTTTTGGAGAACAAGAGAGAATGAAAAAGAATACTTGTTTTTATTATTTTTTTGTTCTCAGAACATGTTCTGCAAAATACCAATTCTTAGAATAATAAAACAAAAAGCAGTTTCAAACAGGCCCTAATTTGCTCAATAACTACTGGTGACAAAAATGGTAATGTATAAATTATGTGTATGGCAAGACTACAAGGTAAAAGATGAAGTGTGGTATTTGACGTGGTGACAGAAATTTCGATGCACAAAATTATTTTATTGGTTAAAAAAGTAAAAAATAGTTTCAAAGGAAGAGTTTGCAAATAATATATTTGTCGTATATATAGAAATAGTGTAGATAATTAAGTACCTAATGAGGAGTTGTCTAATGAGATGTTGCATATGTTTGGACAATCTTGTATTCTCATGGTTCCAGATAATTGAATAAATTCATAACCTGCATAAATCTCTTTCAACTTTGGCAACCCTTTGAGATCTAATTTATTTAGTTTAGGGAACAGCTTTTGATGATGATGACTGGCAACTTGTTCCCTTTGTAACCTTGAACAACCCCCTCAAGTTGAGATATATCTATTTCCTTCAATGAAGAACAATGAGATGCTAGAGAATAAGAGAACAACCTTTTCACTTTATGGCAACCGGCAATTTCAATTGTCTCAAGTGTGGGGAAGCAAACGGTGGAATTAGCATAAATGTTTTGAAGTAATTCTTCATAAAATATTCCCTCCCATTCCTTGCAATCTCTAACAATAAGTTCCCTCAACTTCGGAAAACTTGTAACTGTAGCAAGAGTGAAATTAATTCTTAATCTTGGACATTCATGCAATGCAACACATTCAAGCCTATGGAGGCTTATAATTTGTGTGGGCCCCTTCCAAATACATTCCCAATTCTGGTAGATTATTTATCAATACAGAACACAATTTTGAATTCACCACCCTTACTCTTTCATTCTCATTTTCCTATAAAGTATAGTATTCAATGATTACATGACAATCAAAATATGTGCTCAATATATGAATCACATCAAATTGAATGGTACTGTAACATTACAAACTAAGCCCCATTAATTTCACATGTTTTAAAATTGGAGCAACATAATCTCACCAAGATGGATACACATGCTATTTAGCTAGACCTTCGTATGTTATCAACTGCACAACATGAATATATATATATATATATAATTTATTGAAAGTTTTTTTAAGATGGTAGGATACATTAAGCTCGATCTGAATAAAATTGACCTACCTGAATTACCGGCTCTATATATAACTTTTACATTATTTTCAATCTTTAGTATCATAGTCTTGTACTTAGCAGTAGTGTCAATCAAAAATTCAGTTATTTCAATCTCTTTACATCTTTATATCCAAGTAAACTATGGTAAGGGAGCTCGGGAACCTATTGTTACCTTTTGAGATTTAGCATCTCTAGCACGCTAGGTACTTGTTGTTATTTTTATGAAGAACAGCATGTTATAATCTTGAAATTTTGGTTTCATTGTGCATAGATTGTTTTTCTTGGAGAAAATAATAAATCCAACAACTTTTAAATGTCCTATGAAATATTTTTGCCTCTTCATTAAGCATATATGGTTATTGCCTATTGATTTTTTAATCATGTTTGGTGGAATCACATGTTCTATGAAAAAGTAGTTCTAGTCTAGCAAACTAGTTTAGTGTTTTGTTGATTGTTAATTGGGAAAATACAATCATTGGTTCTTATAATTTCATCAGGTTTTGATTTTAGGCCCTGTAATTTTTTTCTAATTTTTTCAATTCTTATAGGAACTAAAAACACTAAGGTCTCATTTGCTTACTATAAAAGAATGGAATGGAATGGATTAAAAATATAAAAGTAAAAATAAGATAATAAAAGAGGATATGTGAGCACATTCATGAGGAAGAGGGGTAATTTAGTTCATGAGATAGAGAATCACTATAAAAAAATGGCTTTTGATGGTGACTTTTAGTGACGACAAAAAAAAGTCACCGCCAAATGTCTACTTTTAGCAGCAAAAATTAGAACTCACCGCTAAAAGTAGACCTTAAGGTTGCCACCAAAAGTCAATTTTTAGCGGCGACATTTAATTGTTGTTGAAAATGCTTTTTGTGGCGACAGAGTATTTTTATAAAAAATAATTAAAAAATTAAAAATAATTTTTGTAATTACTTTTAATGGCAACAAACCTTCACTGCCAAAAGTATTTTTAAAAAAATAATTAAAAAATTATAAATAATTTTTGTGATTACTTTTTAGTGGCGATAAATTGTCGCCGTCAAAAGTATTTTCATAAAAAAATTAAAAAATAATTTTTTCAATTACTTTTTTTATTTGTTTAATTATTTTATAATTCATAAAAAATAATTAAAAAACTTTTAGTGGCAAAATTTGTTGCCTCTAAACGTATTTATATATAAAATGAGAAATAAATAACATTAGAATGTTAAAGTTATATATAAACATTAGAATATTAAAGTTATATAGATGTTGTAAGATGCAAATGGTATTGCAGACTACTTAACACATTATGCACTTGATACTTGGCTTGGTATATAAATGGTGTCTACTTTATTTATTGAGCTTTACTTTTTATTGCCACATGATTATTTAAATAAGATGCTCCATATTTGATGGTTATTTAAAATAAGTAAAAAATAAAATAGGCTGAGAATACTTAACGGTTTTTTGAATTATGAATAAAATTATGTATAAATTTATTAAAATTTGTTTATTTTAAATTGTGAAGTTGTTGGAAAGTATTCCCTATTAGCTTTAGATTAATTCTGTTAAAGATACTTTAATGAAAGTCTAAATTAATTTAGATCAAGTCAAAACAAGATTCATTCTATTTTGATTATGAAATATCCACTTAGATTTTTAACTTGGAATTTTTTTTTGTGTTAGCATCTACTTTGAGTTTATTACATATTCACCCATTTCCTATCTCAAAGATAATAAAAATAATTGTCTAAAATGACTATCAACAAAATTTATATGATTAAAAAAATTTTTTATTAAAATATATTTTTAAGATAATTGAAAAATTGTAGATAAAATTTATTTTTAATAAAAGAAGGGGAAGCATTTAACTTGGGAGAAAATAAAAGTATAATAATTTATTTATTAATTTTTTGAGAAAACTACGAAAAAAAAGTAAAAGATATTTAACGTAAACTAATATAATACATATAGATAAATTATATACTTAATTATTTTTACTTAAAACATAAAAATAAAATTTAAAAATTGGTAAAAAAAATTTTATAAGAAAATTATTTAATATTTAAAAATACTTTCATTTTAAGTTCATTTTCTGAACAAAATAATATTTTATTAAAAAATAAAATATATGTATATACACTCATAGAAATTATTTTAATATATTAATAAATGAAAATAAAATAAAATATATATGTATATATTTAATAATATATTATTTGATGTATGTATATTTAATTAAATAATATATATTTAATTTCACATAAAATAATTGCAGGTGTATTTCAGCTCAACTGGCAACAAAAGAGGACTTAAGACTTGAGAGGTGGAGATCAAGGGCTCAAATCTTGACTTTGGGCATATTTCACAATTCACATTGAATATGTGACGTGGCATGTGATGGTGATGTGGCGCACACATGACAGGGTGACATGGCACGTATTGTGGCATGAGGAGATGCACACGTGGTAGGTGATATGGCACAAGGAGGCATTGATGTGACATAAATTGGCTTTTTTATTTTTTATTTTTTAAAAAGTTGACTTTTGATGGCAACAAAAAGTCATCGCTAAAGGTTTTTACCGGCAACCTTTTTCCGTTAAAAGGTCACCACCAAAAGTCTTGTCACTAATAGTTTTTGGTAGCAACAAACATGGTCACTGCCAAAAGTATACCTTTAGCGGTAACAAGGGTAAACTTTTAGTGGCAAAAAACTTTTGGCGGCAGCAATTGTCATCACTAAAGGTATACTTTTGGCGGCTACTATGTTTGTCACTGTTAAAAACTATTAGTGACAAGATTTTCGTAGTGACTCTTTAGTGGCAAAAAGTCGCTGCTAAAAACTAAAGTCGCCATCAAAAGTTATTTTTTTATAGTATATATTAATGAATTTTATCATACTTATGGTGATTTAATTCATTTTTGTCTTAGTTTTTTCAATCCATTTCATTCTATTCATCAAATAGGACCTAAAAAACTAAAATTATAGGAACCTAAAAAATAAATGTTACCCAATCTTTTTGAAACTATAGGGACTACAAATACTAAAAAAATTACAAAGACTAAAAACAAAATCTGATAAAATTATAGGAACTGATGATTTTTTTCTTGTTAATTTATTCTTTCAAATACTAACTTTATATTAATTGATAATAAATTGTGAATAATTGCCAGAAATAGAATGGCACGGAAGCTATTTTCTCTTTTTGCCCATGGTTTTTTTGATAAAAATGAATATGGGTGCTATTATATACTCCTTCCGTTCAAAAATGTAAAGTATTTTTTGAGGAGTTAGATGCTAAAAAAATATAAGGTATTTTTAATTTTTTGAGGTGTAATAATTGCTTTTTTTTAAAGTACCCCTATTGATAATAACTTTATATTTATTGTAGGGTATTTAATAGGGATAAATATAAAAGATAGAATTAGTTGAAAAGTATGTAACTACTTTATTAAAGGGTGAGATTCGAGTAAAAATATCTTATATTTTTTAACAAGGGAGTATATATATATTTTTTCTAGATAATCAAAAGCTATATTGCCACAATGAAATAAAGTGCAATATAAGAAGTCAAATCACTACAATGTCAGAAAAATTGAAATCCATTACAAGTGTTGCAAATAAAATGAGAATTCCATGCAAGCCACACCGCTCCAAAACGTATCAAGAAAAGGAGAACTTCAAAAAAAAAAGAGAAAATTACACCTAGGTCCCAAAATAAAAAAAATTATTATCAAGAAGTCACATAAAATGCACAAAATACTGTTAAGTTTTAAATACTTGATAAAGGACATTTACAATTGGACAATGGACATTTATAATTTGATGTTACAATTTATTATTTTGCTTTGCTAGTTGTAATTTTACATAAGACTTGCGTGTCTGTCATTAAAGCATTCTAGCTAGTACTCAAATTTCCTCCAAAAATGTGTCTCATTTTGGCAACTTTGCCAGAGTTAATTCCTTCAGTTTGAGAAGCAGTGGCCGATCCCCATGTTGGGCTTCTTCATCACCATCTCCATCAACTAGCCTATCAAGTTCAGCACAATACTTTATAGTTATTGTCTCCAATGAAGGACAATGAGAAGCTAGAAAATAAGAGAACAACCTTTTCATCTTGTTGCAATGCCATATCTGAATCTCCTTAAGTTTGGGGAAGCAGACATTAGAAGAAGAAGATGATGATGATGGTGAAAAGTTCTTAAGTGATTCTTCACAAAACATTCCCTCCCATTCCTCACATTTGCATACTTTGAGTTTCTTCAACTCTAGGAGGCTTGTAAGGATAGTAAGAGAGAAGATACTTTTTAATTAATGAATAATGAACAACTTTAGGTGGAGGCTAGTCAGATTAGAAAAGGATTAGTATTAATAACATTAGTAAATAGGAGAATGATAACTTGAAAGAAATATAGTGTTCAATGGTGTCATGACATAGGTATTTTAATTTTAAATTAAAATTGATGGTATATTTTTTATATATCTTGGAGTCGTTAACAAGAAGAATTTGTGGCTTAGTGGAAATGACTTTAGATGTTAATCTATAGGTCTTGAGTTTGAATCTCCCAAGATATAGGTCAAGTCCCAAAAATTAGACGTGACTAGCATGAGATATATGCACAAACATACATTTCTTAAGGCTTGATCAAGGAAACTTTAATGTAATACTTTAATTCATTTGAAATAGAATGGAAAGTCATTATAACATTTTTCATATAAATAAAAGATTCCTAAACTTTTTGGTAACAATTTTGTCAAATCATCCCCTATAAATAGGACCTCATAAAATCTTTACAACATCAAGCTCCTACACAACAGACAGACAAATTGATCACAAATCAGGATCCTATCTATAATTAACATGGAGCATCTAATCATAGTTTCAAAATTTGACATGTAATTAAACATTTACATCAAAAGGAAGCTAAGGTGTCTTCAAATGATCTTCTAAGCAATAGATCAATGAGCCCCTCAAAGGTCAACAGAAGGTACATTGTCAGCTATGTTATCTGAGACCAAAAATATTTTCAATGAATAACATCCCAATTTACACTTGTAAGAAATAATGGAAAGTAATATCAATGAGTCAATTATAAACTTATCAAAATAATCAATTTTAATAATATAGACATATACTCATAAGTATCAACACCAACAACTATGTAAATGTATAAAGTATGAATATATGAATTCAATAAAAAATTATTAGAAATTCAAGTTACACCTTTAAGTTTCTCATATGCTTGAACACTTTGGGATTTATGTTTCTCAATACAAAATCCATATACAGTAAAAATAACCATTTACTTTTCAAAATCAAACTTAAGGAAAATAAGCATCAAAACTCTTTCTTTAGCAAGATTTAATTATAATGATTAATAAGTATGGATACACAATCTATGAGGGTAAATAACCAACAAGCATAAACACACAATCCACGAGAATAAATAACTAACAAGTATGACTTGACGCTGTGAAAATAAGCATGAGCATAAAGCCCAAGAAATCAAGCATAGACACAAGGCTCACAAAAATAAGTGTAAGTACTATGCTCATGAATACCCATTCCTTCGTTTTATATACATTGGCCATCGTACGGGACTAGCACCTCCTAAGTACCCTACTAGCTAGGTGTATTATGGTATGCCAAAGGCTAATGAATTTGTCATTAGTAGCCAGTATTCTGATTCAATCCCACAATTTAAATAAAGCATGTATAAGTTTATAAAATCAACTTATTATCTCTTTTTAATATTATTTCTTATCAACATAAATAAATTTATCTATAAGTATCCCATGCATGAATTATGATAAAACAACATTATATTTTTCATATATTCATTTGAAGAATACATTAACTCTTTTCAATATAATCACTACAAAACATTATCTTCAATGCTCTCCCACACATGAACCATAATAAAATGTTTGTTTTTTTTGACCGTAAGATCAATCAATATTAACACCATGAATGTTTGTGAATATTCATTCAAAAATTAATTCTAATTCCTTTTGTGAATTTAATGTAATGCAAGAATTTCCAAAATATAGTAATTGACAGTGGAAATAAATCTTAATGTTAGTTAAGTATATTATATATGAATACGTTTAGTCAAAATTTCAATCAAAATAAATTTCCTAATAATTAAGTCATTGGGATGCTATTCACTTACTTGAGCTTAAGATAATAATTTGCTCCTTCTAAAGTACACTTCTCTTTATTTCCCCTTAGATACCTTATTACCAACTTCTACAATAATGACTCTTCTCCGTACATGTCCAATAGACATTAATTTCTTCCACAATTCTCTCTAGTACACAAAGTTATAATATTCTACCAACACATAGTTTAAATAAACAATACCTTTATTTACATATACACGCTCTTCCCAACATCTAACTGGAAGCCATAGCATTCATTTTAAATATTTAAAGGTTTAAATAAATACAATAAGCTACAAGTCAAAAATAAATAATTGAATAAACATTCTTTATAGGCCTTATCTCACCTTCCAACACTATATCCTAATTTGCAATGGAAAATTTGAATAATTTCCATTTTAAAATTTTTAATGATTCATTTCCCACACTTAGTTATTCATCTAGATCAAAACAATTTATCCTCCCTCAACTCATCTTACACTTTATGTGCATTCTAAAATCAAATCATACAATAGTACCAAAATCAATCATACAACTCTCAAGGTTCTTTATAAAATTTCCTAGATTCAATGTCATAACAATATTCAACGTTTGTTATGGAGAATAATTGTCTACCAAAACAATTTAATTATTAATAACACAATCATCACCTTAATTTCCCACCAATTACCAAAAGTTTCTTTTCAAGCATTTTATCGAGCTTCAAATATGCATCCAAGTTCAAACACTACCAAAACCCTTCCTTCTCAACTCCCTTTCCAAAATTTTTTTTTCCAATATCAACATTTAGACTAAGCAGACTTCTCAAATTCCACATTTTCAGCCAAAAAAAAAGCAATTTTAACCTCAAAGGAAAAACCCAAAATTCACATTTATCTCCATTAATCATAACCCAAAACAATCATACCAAATTATCTGATGAAAATGTTTAATTAAGATTTAAATTTTAGACTACTCAAATCCCCTCTCTACACAAACGAAAATGGCAGTCAAACAAAGAAATAATATTTACAACCGTAGCTACCCAAAACACGCACTCACAGAATCATCAAGAAGGAGAAAAATTCAAAGAATACCCAATTAGTCATGCTTGAATGAAATTTCAAAAATACCAATTCAAACACAACTCTTCTCTAATTTTGTAACTTAGATAAAACCTTAATTTCCCCCTTTTTCTAACAATCAACAATTTAAATGAGGAGAGAACAAGTTCCTCATACCGAAACAGTGATGAGAAAGCAAGGGGAAGAGCTAAATGTCAAACATGTAAGAGAAAGAGATGAGCTTTACCCATCCCACAATCAAAGACAGCAGAGAAGAGGAAAGAAGATGTTCGGCGCTGTTGCACTCGGAGGAGGAACGGCCAGAAACGTTCACGACTCTAACACGAAAGAGAAGCTCTGACGATGACACCCACAACAAAGGAACGAATAGAGAAGAAGGTGCGAAGGATAAAGGGAAGGCGATGATTTTTTATAACCTACATCACCATTGACGTCGAAGAATGGTGATCAGATAAGCTTTATCATGACTCGCAATGGTGAGCATTTGGCAACATGAATCAGGGAAGAGCAAAATGAATTTAAATGCTTCCATGCGACACCACAACGAAGGAAGAAGAAGACCTTTCATAGTCGCCGGCTCCACATGAAAAGAACGACAGAAGAAGACCAAGAACATGGGTGAGGATTCGTGCGTGCTCTCTCTTCCTTAATCTCTCTTGATCAACTGCTAACCCCAAATGGAGCGGAAACTTCTCGTTTCCTTTTATCTATGACTCTCTCTCTCTTTTTTAAACACCAAGGGCAATATGGTAATTTAACCAACTTGTTAGTGAAAATAAAAATTTTCTTCTCTTGCTCTGAGGGGGTTCAAACCTAGAACCTGGGTCATGGAAAACGGACTCAGTTATCACTATAATAGCTCACAGCCTTGGTAAATTTGTAATTAAATATCCATATATGTACAGATATAAATATCTTTAAAATGCCTTACCATCAATTTTAATGTCAATTAAATTCTGGGTCGTTACAATATAGTACATTCATGTTGGGTCTAGAGGGCTATGGATAAAGCTTGTAAACAATAGAGGTGATTATAAAAAACTTGGGTTCCTCTCTAAGACTTTTTTTCTTATGAAAAACATATTCAGATAATTAAACACAGATGTATATAAATGTACTAAGGTTTTGAAGCCCGGGGTGCTTTAAGAGGCGGCTTCTCACTTTCCTCACAGTAAGATTGTTGTCAAATTGCAAATCCTTTTTCATTCTCCCAATAAATGTCTCAAGGAGGTGGTCTCTCTAACCCTGGTTTTTGGGAAATGGTATAGCTAAAAATTCTTAACTTTTCATTATATATTGTTATATGATTGTATTATTTAACTCCAAAGTGATTAATCTTTTTCCTTTATAGAATATTGAGGAAGGGAAGAAATATAAAGTGGTTTTCTTTGTCCTTTCATCAAGGTCAATTGACCTAAAAGTTTCATTCACATGAGCAAGTGCTTAAGAATTAGCTTCATCACAAATCAAGTTAATATACATTTAATTAAATTTAAAAATTTACTTTTAACAATTTAAGGAGATGGTTCTCGTGAAATGTTTTATTATATCTATTTTTATCTTTTATACATTGATAATTAGGATGGGAGAAAAGAATCCTTGAAACTTAACAAAAGAATTAAAGAAATTGTAAAATGTAATATGCTTGACAAATCTAAACTAATCCTAATTCCAAATTTAGATATCCAAGCACCACGAATAAAAAATTTGCTTTTGCTTATTTGCTCCAGAGTTGTTAACAATTATACTAAAATTAGATCCATAGGGCTAATTGCCTAAAATACCAAAGCTAACATGATCGTTGGATAAATGTGTTGCTAATAGTTAGGGGACAAGTAAGATCATATCTCTTAGTCATACATACATGTAAAGGATATATCGGATAACCTGTCTCTCAATAATAATAAGTCTATACTTAGTTCCAGGCCAATATTATATAAACTTGTGAGCACGAGCTGAAAGAAATATAAACCTTGGTGTTGAATAATTCATAAAAAAGTCATCGTACAAAGCTTGTGCTCTTTTGCTCATGCTATTTGCTGTTCTTCTCAATGCAATGCCCTCAATGCAACGTTGCATATAGATGTTCGATCTGGAAGGCCTATTCCCGAACATTTTCTTGGTGCATTTTTTGAGATGAGTATGTAGTGCAATACTAGAGTTAGTACGTTTTCGTGTGTGTTTGTGTATCATGCCAATGGTTAACCACTTGTTTAATAGGAGATTAATCATGCTGGATCTGGAGGGCTATGGGTAGAACTTGTAAACAATAGAGGTGATTGTAAAACTTGGTTTCCTCTCTAAGACTATTTTTTTTAAAAAAAAAATCATATTCAGATAATTGAACATAAATGTATATTATTGTGTTAAGGTTTTGAAGCTGGAGGTGCAATGTTTCTTTCAAGTATTTCTCCATGGACAATTATTGGAGATGAATCAAATATATGCGTGACTACTAAACTCGCTTCTCTCTTTCCTTGCAATAAGGTTGCTGTAAAATTGCATGTCCTTTGTCATTCTCCCAATAAATGCCCTCAAGGAGTTGGTCTATTTAACCCTAGTTTTTGGGGCATGGTATGCTTATAAATTCTTGACTTTTAGTTAGGTATTGTCATATGATTGCAATATTTTAACTCGATCCAAATTGACTAATCTTTTTTCTTTAAAATAGAATGTTGAGAAAGGGAAGAAATACAAAGTGGTCTTCTTTGTCCGTTCATCAAGGTCAGTTGAGCTAAAAGTTTCGCTCACAGGAGCAAGTGGTCAAGAATTAACATCATCTAACATCAAGTTATTGATTAAAGATACTTTCCCCTTGATTAATTGCCATGTTCCATATTATATTTAAAATACATTAAGTAGCATACATATAGAGCATGATGGATTATATGTGTGTGTAGGGCTTTTGCAAAACATGTTGTGAAGTGGAGAAGAATTGAGACGGTTCTTGAAGGCACTAGTTCAGACTATAATTCAAGCCTCCAAATTACAACAACACATAAAGGAGAGATTTGGTTGGACCAAGTCTCAGCCATGCCCTTAGACACATACAATGTATGTAACATTTGAAATGATAAATTTGATCACATAAAAGGGTGACTTTACTCTAACAACGATCTCCTAGAGGTGAAGGCATGCCCCACCTCTATGGAACACATATCGATAGAAGTGGGGCTACCTTCTTTTCTCTTTCGTCTTCTTAACCTAAAGTGCACTTAAAGAGATTTTGTTTCTATTTGGTGTTTCTCTCACCTAGCATGACTAGGATTATTTTTTATATTTTCCATCAAGAACATGGATTTAGAAAGGACCTTTATCAAATGGTTATAGACTTAAAACCAAAATTTCTTCAATTTCTAAGTAGGCATATGTAGTAGGGTGTAAATTAAGAGGTATCTTTAAAATGACCATTCAATGTGACCTCCTTAAAAATTCATCGGTCCACCATTTGATTGTATCAGGTGGAACTTATGTTAACAGGGATCATTTGAGAAATGCATATAGATGGAAGGATACAATCGGACCATAGGAGAAGAGGCTAGGTCACTTTGGGGCGATTGGACTGATGACGGCTAATGCTTTTTGGAGTTTCTTCAAGTACATGCTTTTCAATTATTCTTCTCTTCATTGAGTTAAACTTATTCATATACGAACATATCAATCTATTGCTACAATTTTTTATGTTTCAGCAACTTGCAGAAGACCTTAGTGCCTTACTAGTATGGGTATTTAACGTTGGCATTAGCCGTCATGAAGAAATTAATACAACTGATATATGGCCTTTTGTACAAGTATAATTTATCCTTCACAATTTCATATGATGTTCTTAAATTAATCCTTATTCATTTTCTTGTTGGATTGATTTTGTTTTGCATTAATGTTTATAGGAAGCTCTAGATGGGATTGAGTTTACAAGAGGTCCTCTCACATCAAAGTGGGCAAGATATAATGACCCTAAATTTTAAATTGAAAAAGAAAATTCTCTTAATGGATATTTTATTTAAATAAATTTTATAGTAAGTAGAAATTGGTAGTTTAGAAGAACTCATGCTAAAAATTCTCCTGAGAATCCAAAGTTCAAAATTTTCTGAGTTAAAGTTTAGTTTTAAAATTTTAATAAAATCTTGTGTCCTTCCTTTTAATTCTCGTGCCTTTCATTGTAATTTTCTCGCGCTCTTTTTGTAATTTGCTCCAATGCTTCTTTTGGTTCTGATTCAGTTCTTTAGTGTGAAGAAAAACAGAGTATCACGATATTTTTTCTCACCGCCATCATATGGTTTTCTAAATGCTCATAGTTGGTCCATTTCTCTAGCCCTTGTCAACATCCTTAGCTCGCTGTCAATTGAGCTTTCTCATTGTTGCTGTTACTCTATCTATGGTCATCCTCGTCATCCTCATTTGCCAGCCACAAGGGGAGTTGAGTTACTGATTCTCTTCCCTATCATCATTGTTTTTGGTGTCATCATGAGGTGCGTAACACTCCACTTCTTTTCATGCCTTTGGTCTGTGTACTTGCTGCTGCCTTCTTCCTCTTCACCGTTTGATTTCGTCTGTCACGTTAGGAAGGAGCTAGGTTGCATAGATATGGGTACAAGTATACGATATGATATGGCATGATACGGGGATACAGGAAATTTTCAAAATTTTAGGATACAGGTACAGGGATATTTATAATATATATTTCAACATTTTATGATATAAGTATAGGTATTTTGATTTTTAGACAAGAATTTCTAAAGTGATATAAGGATATTTATAGTAATTAACTAAATATTAAGTGTTTTTTCAAGTTTTCAAGTGATATAGTAAAAATTATTGAAAAAAAAATCATATTACAAATGTTAGAATATGGGATACGTATGCAGAAGTATCCTACAAGTATCATATCGGATACATATTGGATACGGGTACGTTTACTTTTTTGAAGTATCCGTGCTATATAGGGAAGGAGGTTGAAGTTTTCTGTGGTTTTCTCTGTCTTGTGGCTGTCAGTGGTGAGTAGGCAACTAGACTTCATTTTCTTTATCCTCATCTGCTGAACGTCTTTGTGTAATGGAAGCTTAAGGTCTTCTTCTTCTTTTTCAGTCCATGGGTTCTGCTGCTTCTCCTCCTCTTTGGACAGCTGGGTGGCGACACTTGGACTATTGTTCATGTGGTTCTTGAGTCTATGCATGGCAGCTAATGTTGCACTTTGGTAGAGGTAAAAACACTAATCCTTCCTTCTATTCCTTCGAGTTCAATAGCAACGTGCATCAATCTCTTTCCTTTATTGGCCGAGGGTGGTTCTCTGCTTTTCAATATCCCTATCATGCGATTGGTAGTAAGGCTTAGTATTGTTTTGGTAAAGATTAGATGCTATTCTTCTTATTATGCCGAGCTAAAAAATACACAGAGAGAGAGAGAGAGAGAGAGAGAGAACTTGGTAAAGAAACTAGATATTGGAGATTATGGATTTTTCTTGGATGCTTGCCACATAATTTAGTTAATTGTAAATGTTCTTATAATGCTTGTAGTAATGATTGAAAGCAGAAATTGGTGGAAAAAATTGTTAATTTTATTGTAAAACCTAGAGGAATTATATAGGCAAGTTAAGAAAATAGATGTTTTCATATAATATGTAACTTAATCTACCTATTGAAATTGTACAACACTGAGAAGGAAATTATTAGACTAAAGAGTAATTAAAATTTTGTTAAGTTTGGAATGAGGGTTATGTCAATAGTTGGAATGGAATGTTACCAAGTATTTTGAATTACTTAATAGAAGTTAATGGTGGATTCAATGAGAATATAAAGGGTTATTGAAGAGCTTAAATATTAATTTAACTTGATCATTAAAGACAGAAAAAAATCATAATGACAGGAGAATTATTGGGTTTATGTGTTAGATTAATTTGGGGGCATCATTGGAGTAAGCAAGTAACTGAGGGAGCTTGAATGTAAAGTTTTCCCAAACTTTCAAGTGAGTGGGTAGCATTCCAAATTAATTGTGAGTAGTATTTATGAAATCCATTTATTTAAATTTCACTATTATTTCTTTACAAATTGTACAAATATTCATATTAATCTTATTTTTACAATTGATTTATTTATGGATATGTGTTAATTTTACTAAGGATTTATATTGTTGATAAGCAATGATTGAAGAATATATATGACAATTGGTATTATTTCTCATAAGCAGCTTAATTGTTTAATTCTACATTGAAATGAAATTTTATTCCAATGATTCATGTGTGGAAGAAATGATAATTAATTTGAATAATGAAAAAATGATAGCTAGACAATATCTGAAAGTGAAGATTTTGAAACTATTTTTCTTACTCCATGCACACTTAATTTTAATGAGGGAGACTTAGTTCAGAACGCTAGATGCTAATAGCAGTTTCGTTAGCCCCTGGTGCGCCATGATACATTTAGTTAGCAAAGTGCTTGTAGGAGATGTTAGCCTCGTGCGAAGGATAATGCATGTGGATTGGAGTGATGGTAATTCGTGAGCACTATACTCATACTTGTTTTTGTGGGCCTTGTGTCTACGCTTGATATGTGGCTTTTGCTGCGCTTGTTTCGTAGCTTTTAGCCACGCTTGATTAGTTACTTACTCTTGTAGACTGTATGTCCATGCTTGATTGATTGTTTTCTCTCGTGAACTATGTGTCCACGCTTGTTATTTATTCTAATAAAGCCCTTCTAAATTTAATTTTAAGTTTATCAGTTATCTATTAATCTTCTAAAAGTATTTTATTGAACTGCACTATTATTGAAAATGTTTGTACTTTATGAGTTGTATCTATTTTTAAACAGTTATGTGATTTTAATAGAAGTTGGTTACTTTTGTAGTTACATCACTGAGAAAAATTGTTGTTTATTGCTAGCTTACGTATATGTTTCATTAGTTTATCAAGTCATTTTGGATTAAATTTATTAGTTCCTATCTTTATAAGTTCTTTAAAATTTACTAGAACACTACTCACTAAAAATTTTTTTAACCTCAAATATCGTAGCTAATCCTATATCTCCTGTGGATCATGAGGGACCCTATTACTTTTTGAAAAGAGGAAGCACGTGGTGATTATTCTTTTTGTTAAAACTTTATGCTGTATTTTGTAAATTGTAAGTTAGTGCTCCATATACACCATAGTTAGGTCCTAGTCTTATTTTATTATTATGTGAATTATGGAATGGAGCTAGTCTCCATGCTGGTTTGGGTGATAGGTTTTGTTGTTGTAAAAATTTTAAGAGGTCTAAATTATAGAGGAGATTCTACTGAAATTTCTACAAAATATTTAAAACTTACAAACCTTATTATTATATATAACTCACATATATTGATTGTTTTTAGTTAATATCTGGTTAATCAAGGCTTATAGATTATGAGTTTACCTCATATTTTATGCCAATCATACCCTTAGTATCGGAGTGTGACACAAGATAAGGTCTTTCGGACACCCTGAACCTTTTGATCTTCGGTATGTTGCTATTAGAAATGAGGACTATGGGATGTATTGCTACATAGGAAACTACCTTAAGTTCTATAATGCCATAAAGCATTACTACACGGATATTCACATAATATCGAATTGTGATGCGGCTGCTGCTCCATTAAATCATCCGGCGAATTTGTTTGATTTCAATGTTCATACAAGCTCTAAAGTTATCTTCTCAACGTATAACAAATTTGATTCTTTGAATCGTGTTGATCCAAAAGCATTTGCAAGTGAGTATGCTATTTGGCAAGAAGATGCTGGATTAGGAACCCTCTTGTCTACCTTGGGTGAAGCTACGTTCCTTGTGGGATTCGAAAAGAACAGGTTAGTTGTTCTCTTGATTGTGAAATTTTCTTAATGATATTATTTAGTCGGTTCACAACTTACTTAATCCATATATGCTGACGAAACTTACTTAATCCATATATGCTGACGAATATCCTTTCTTGATGCAACGCAGTGATGTTGTGGGAGTGGTCTGCTATGCACCAGTTTTGTTAATATAAATGACAAGAAGTAATGTGTTCAATATTTTTCTTTTTGAGATTTTAATATATTCATGTACTTGTATAATACAAGATTGGGATTGTGTCATTTTGTGTGGACATATGTAGGTGGATACCAGACGCAATTGTATTTGACTCATATCGGTGTTATGGAATTCCAAGCTATTGGTTACAACAACTCTTCTCATGATCCAATGGAGCTACATATATTAACTCAATACTTGAGGCCCCAACATCAATTGTCACATCGGCTATTGTTTAGGAAAATCAAGAGAACAAAGAGTAATCTGAGAATCAATGTAATGCACAGATGATCCATCTTGCTAGAGTTAATCGAACGCTATATAAATAGGTCATTCTCATCTGAAATCCCAAATATTTCTTTAGGTTGTGAACTTTGATGACAAGAATGCGACCCTTGGTATTACAATTGATGGCTTGGACTCAAATGCGAATTCCTCTGGATCAACTTTTACATTACTCACATCTACCAGTGTCAAGGATGAGAATTCCTTTTATAATCCCAAGAAGGCATGATACTTATGTAATTCTAACTATTGTTTCATCTTTCATTTATAGGTAAACCATAAAAACTTTAAACATTGGAAAATAAAGAAATGATATAATCAATGAGCCACATGCTATTCACAGTTCGTGAATACTTTGGTTCTTTTCTTAAATTTTATGCAACGCAATGGCCCTAGCTGTAAAATATTAACTCTATAACCACTAGAAATATATATAGAACATGCATTCGGATCATATTTTACACTCCATATAATAAACAAGGGTCACCTACTTGGAGTGAAATGCTTATTCCAAAGTCATTCTCTCACACAAGTTTTCGTACCTCAAATGTGTAGGTTGTACCGCAGGTGGATCTTCTTCAAAATCCTCGCCCTAGTATGACTGTTGTACTTCCTCCAAATTCAGTGGCTTCATTTGAATTTTCAAAATGATCGACCAACTTGAAAAATATATGAAAATGTTCACATATTGGACAAAACTAGAATATGTAAATGTAAAAATGTAAGACAATAGATGTGCGTGCATGTGTGTGTGATGTGTGTATTGCTTTTTTTATTACTAACCATTGCAAAGCATTAAACAATGTTTTACTACTTCCTCCGTACGGTTATTTATTCTTTGTCACCATAATTTCCCTTTTCATGTTTGTACTCATAAATCATTGTGTTCTCAAACAAAATGGCATCATTCAACATAATTTGTCTTTTTACTCTGCACGACATGGAAGTAAATGCGGTTATGTGACTAATTTTTTGAATAACAAATAAAACATTTATAGGAGATTTCAAGTTTTATAAATATCCTAAAAAATTATATGTTAGACATAAATGTTATAAAAACCTGTAGTGTATATATTATTTTTGCGTTTGTTAGATTTAAATGCTTCAATTTTTCTCACCATGGCTGTGTGTTCAACATCTATCTTCCATTTTCAAAAGATTCAACGTAATTTTACATTCGTTGTGAATGTCATTATCTACGACGTAACATAGCGCTACAAAAAAATTGGTCGTATAAGGAGATGGAAGTAACCAACGTCAATTGTCATATTTCTCAATTTCTGAAAATTAAGCATCATATTATGATCTTGATATGGCTATATATCCTCCTTTGAACGAGTTTCAAAAGAACTTATTCATCATTTAATGTACAGACTTAGGCTCATATATTAAATTCAAAGATAATAGAGCCTTCAACTGGATTAAAATAAGAAGACTTAACATATTTTAATTAGATAAATCATAAATGACATGGTGCTCTCGATCTGCCCAAAAAAATTTCGTATTATAGGAGAACATAATTTACCCACATTGAATATTAAGAAGAAAGGTCAGGGAAAATATTGGGCCAATGTAAACCAGTAGGCCAAGGAGGTTACTAAATCTTGTGAAGGGTAAAGGGCAAGTTCTCAAATTTGGTAATTGATCAGCACGCTTGGGCCAATCAAGAATAAAAACACCAACCTAAAGTAATGACATTCTCTAATGGCAAAGATAAAGATTTATAAGACGAACTAGGCAATCATATTTCGCATAAGGTGATTGACTGCTAGATGATGCATCAACAGCTTATATGTATTTAGCTTTAGACTCACACCTAATGACTTCATTCCTGAAAAAATACAATGAAAATATTAAAATACCCGTAGTACATAAAACGATCCCTTACAATTTTCTTTATATATATATATATATATATTAGTGAAACCAATTATCCACTGGAGGAGTGAGGGTTTTTACCTACTCAAAAGCTTAGATGCATTTTTACACTTGGCAAAAGCACAATTTCCAATCACATATAGCGAACTGATTGTATATACAAAGGAAATCTGAACAATTCATTTAAAATTAATTATATCAATATTTCCCTAATAACATTTACACTTGGCAGAAGCACAATTCCCCATAAAGAACTGAAACTTCTGTATATAAATAGTTCCACAAATTGGATATGAAGAACGAAAACTCAACAATTCATTTGGCAATTCCAACTTCTCCATCCATGGATGAAATTGGAAACAGAATCACTGAGCTTTTTCATGGCCAAGCCCAATTGTACAAGGTCATGTATCTTTGGATACCTTCTTTATCTCTCAAGTGTGCCATTGATCTTGAAATACCAAAAACATAATCCACAAGCATGGCCAAGCTCTCCTTCTTTCTCAGTTGGTGACAACTCTCAACGTTCCACCCTCTAAGCTACCTTTGTGAAAGGGCTCATGCGCTTGCTGGCTCACAATGGCCTCTTCACTATCATCGAAAACGACAACACTGAAGAAGCATATGATCTCACCACTGCATCACAACTTCTTGTGAGTGGCACAGACCATTGTTTATCTCCCATGGTTCAGTTGGCAACATATCCTTCTATGATTGATTTGTATCATCACATGGGGAAATGGATTCGTGAGAAGGAAAAGACAGTGAGAGAGACATTATGTGGCATAGGTTTTTTTGACTTCCTTAAAACAAAACCCAGCAGATATGGCAGTGGTCCAGAGATCCAAGAAGGAAGCTAGTGATTCGAGATTCCTTAAAGTGACATTGATTAGAGACTTGGATTCTGTTTTTGATGGATTGGGCTCCATCGTTGATGTTGCTGGTGGTAATGGGACCGTTGCTAAGATTATCTGTGAAGCATTCCCAAAGTTGAAATGCACAGTGCTTGATCTTCCTGTGGCTGTTTCAAACTTAACTGGAAACACCAATTTGAGTTTTGTTTGGTGGGGACATGCTCAATCCATCCCTCATGCTGATGCTGTTCTGATGAAGGTATCTATATAACTTCAAAACAAATACATTCTCTCCTTAAATTATATACAGAAAAAAAAAAAACAATTATCTATCAATTTAACATCTTACATCTATAACTCTCCTAGTTTTTCTCTTATGGTGTGATTTTTAGATATTAATTTTAATTGATACACACACACATGCATGCTAGCTCTGCTTTTAATCAAAATGTTCGAAACTAACGTTTGAATATTATATTTTCAAATTGTGAACAAAAAATTCAATTAAGATGCATTGGGGAGGAAGAGAACAAGAGAAGCTCACTCAATGGACCCTATTAATTAACAATCTCCCCATTTGCATAAATTTGTTTGATTTTTTTTTTTAAAAAAAAAAAGTTGACGTCCGAATTTGTACCACGTCAAGAACTATTTCAACTAGCTAGGATCAGATTTATTATAATATGAAGCAATGTCATGTTAGCTAAACGTTATAAAGTGCATAAAGTTATAATTAAAAAAAAAATGAAACACTAAAGGGATGCTAAATTATTATATTCTATTTTCTCACCATTTCAAATTTTACAGTCAGTCTTACTCGATTGGGATGATGATGATTGCATAAAGATACTTAAAAATGCCAAGGAAGCTATATCAGGCAAAGGAAATGAAGGAAAAGTGGTCATCATAGATATGGTGATGATTGAAAAGCATGACCAGAATGAAATGCTGGAAACAAAGCTCTTACTCAACATGATCTTGAACGCTGAGCTTAATTCAAAATTGAGATCTGAAGAAGACTGGAAGCAACTTTTCCTCAAGGCAGGCTTCACACATTACAAGATATTCCCTATATTTGGCTTAAGTCCTTATTGTCCTTCATCCTTAGATCTGCTTGGAATCTATAATAACTTGTTTTACTTGTCTTAAACTGAATAAATTTGCGGTGGAATAAGAGGAGCTAAGGTATTTTTCTGCAATTTGTCATCATCCTACGACAAAAACAACAAATACATCTGTTGTCAATATCCATGCATGAGATTGAGTATAGTCTATGTTGTCAAGTGCCATTATCTGCAACATAGCGCTATAAAGAAACTGGTCGTATAAAAGAATACAGGACGTGGACGTAACCGACACAAACTTCTACATCACATGTATTAGAGTAAATGTGTATTTTTACCTTTAAAATATATCTGACAAGCAACAAGACCCTAAACTATTAATTAGAATAATTTATCTTTAAAATAATTAAAATAGAGCATTTTTGCTTTTGTCATTAAATTATTTAATAGTTAAAGTTAGCATTTTCTAACTATCAAGTTAGAAATTGACTGTAGGTTAAAAATATTATATGTCAATTACTTAAGGTAAAATTACTCAAAGCAATAATTTAAGTTGCTAAGTGCTCCTTGAAAAATACTTTAGGAGCACAATTGCACTTTTATCCTATATATTCCTCCCTTGCTTGTGATTCCAGAAGTTTGCCATCATATATGTACGGACATGGCTCATATTAAACTTAACTTAGACGGATATTTGAAAAAAAAAAAAAAACTAATGGGCAATTGTGATAAATGAGGATTTCTCTTCAGACATCACAGCTTGATGTTAACAAGTTGACTATGACGAGCATTAAGGGGTCTTCAAAGTATTGTGCGAGATATTGTTATTAAGCATGGTCA
>NW_026555339.1:16704168-16767061 GCF_029017545.1 Prosopis cineraria
GCCAATAAAAAAGGTCGTGCCCTTTTCAACTTCAATTTAATCAGTCTTTTGAAAGTTTGAGAGTGCAATATATGTTATTTTGATTATAATCAAGTAGAACTTCAGATAAACGTTAACTATACCTAGCCAATTTGTGGCATATACATCTTGATGTTAATTTGTTCTTTAGAGTTCAATCCGTGCCTTGCAATTTTGGGTCTTTTAAAACCCAAAATGCAGGTTACAAAATCAAATGGATATGTGTTTGAAGCTTGGCGAAATATTTAACTTGTTCTTGACGTTTCTGGAAAGAGGGCTACTAGACAATTCCTTGATTAAATTTATACCCTGAGAATGCATTGATGCATTAGAAAATGAGATTGATATGCTATATTTTTCTTTAGTCCTATTCCTAAGGTAGAGAAAGAAAAATAATTTTTGTTCTTATTTATAGAACATTTCACTACACTCATTTTTACCTTTTTGTCTTTACTAAATGTTAGAAAAAATTATTAAAAATTATTATTTGTTTCTTATTAAGGTAGAGATGAAAACTTATTAAATTTTAAAATAAAGTTAATGAGGTTTAATGTTTTATATGATTCCGATTAAAATATGTTAAAAGTGAATTATGAATATGATCAGAGAAAGCATGTATATGCTTCTATGCTTTCCAGACTCCTCTTCCAAGGAATAATGTTGGGTCTTTGTTGAATTTGAATATAAAATTTTCATTATTGGATTGCATTGAATTTATAATTAGCTGAGAAGATATTTTAATAGGAAATTCCTCTTAATATGAAATTGTATACGTAGTAGCATGAAAAATTTAGTATATAATTGAGTTGTTAATCCCAAAAGACCCATTAATGTTTTTGTTTTAGTATACATAGACCAGAAAATGTATGATATATATTTGAAAATTGTTAAAGGTTGATTATGAATATTTTGGAAGTAACAAGTTCAGAATCTGTTAGTGATTCACTCTAGTTCAACTGCCTCTTGCTAATTTTAATAGGAAATTTGTTGCATTAAGCAAGTTGAACCAATATTTCCTTTTAAAATATAATCATCTGAAGGTTCTTAATGTGAATTTGTACTCTAGTTCAATTGCTAGTTCAGGACTGGCCTCTGACTCTGACTTTTTTTTTTTGTCAGAACTGAGTCTGAATCTGAATGACGAAATTCTGGGGAAAAAAAAAAAAATCATGAGTACTTGATGACAAGGATAGGATTGAGGATTGATCAGCTTCTGTGGAATTTGGAAATGTCTTTTGGAGGGGAAAAGAAAAAAACAGAAAGATAAGGTTAGCAGCCTTAAACTGGATTACCATTGTTGTAATTATTAGAGAGTTAAAATAACATTTTTGCTTGCCAAGTATTCCTTTTGGAGTGCCATAGTTGTAAGCTGCATTTAAAGATTATATGCATATCGTATTATCACAATGAAAACATTTATATCCTGGTGTTGGAGTTCATGCATGCACTTTATTTTGCTTCAGAATTTCATACCTAGTGCTCGTTTGTTTAGTAAAAGTACTAAGTATATAATATCAACATTAAAGAAGTTGAAGCTAGCTCTCATCTTGATTCTCGAAAAGAGATAGGAAAAATAACAAATTAATATATTTTTTTTTTTTTCCAACAATTTAATATATATACCTTAGGGAAAATGACAGTTACATCCCATTTTTTTTAAATTAACGAAAATTGAGTCTTGATCTTTTTTTTTTAAATAAGTTAAAAATATCAATCAAGATAATTACTTTTAACAGCCACAAGTATTTTATATAAAAATAATTAAAAACTAAAATAATTTAATTAATTAATTTTAGTAGTGGCAGTTTGTTGTTGCCAAAAGTATTTTTATAAATAATTAATAATTAAAAAATTAAAATATTTTTACAAAAATTAATTTAGATAATTATTTGTAGCGGCAAAATCCACTAAAAGTATTTTCATAAAAAATTAAATAAATTTAAATTATGTGAAATAATTTATAAAATTATTATTAGAAAAAATTTCTTATGAATTATTTTAAAATTAAATAAAATCATTCAAATGATATTTATGGAATTAAATTTTTTTATATATAGAATGAGAAATAAATTATATATAAGATCAATAATAATTACTTTCAAAATAATGATCTTGTTAAGTTGGTATTTTAATAATTATCTTATTTTAATAATTACATTAAAAAAATTCTTATGGAATGCTTATGCTTCTATGGTTTAAATCATGACTAATAATTTCCAATCAATGTTGGGTCTATTCCAATGGATTTTGGTATATGTTAGCTTTCAAAACCAACCTTGATCTGGTCCCAAATTAGTAGGGAAACCTTTTTTTACTCCTTGCCAAATTTGAATATAAAATGTTCATTTAATGATTATATTGAATTTATGATTAACTAAGATGATATTTTTACGTTGTTTTAGATGTATAATGAAACCATGGAATATATTTCTAATTTGACTTCTTTTAGTTATCACCATGTGGGCATCTGAACACTCGATTATATATTCCTCTTAATTTTTACTTTTGTGTGTCTAATTTGAAATTTTATGGATTTAAATTTAGTAAATGACTTAATATTCACTTTAAATGGTCTCGCAAATGTAGAAGATCAAAGAAATAAAAATTTCAAAGTATTTCAGAAGTTGAAGATAAAGAAAACAATAATCTTTGTTAGAGATTAAATTGAAACAAAACAAACACCTAAAGTCAAAATTTGGATCTGAATAACGAAATTCTAGAAAACAAATTCATGTGTACTTGATGACAAGGATAGGATTGATCAGCTTCTGCAGAATTTGGAAAATGTCAAGTCTATTTGGAGCAAAAAACAGAAAGAAGGTTGGCCAGCAAGATTTGGTTTGAACATTTGAATTTGCCACTAATTTAATTTTCTCAGAAGAAAATTCATCCACGTACCGTCTCTTCGATATGTGATTATGTAATGTTATACGTACATCAAGCAAGTTGAATAAAATTATAAGATGTTTTTAATTAATTTTATTAGTTAATTGTAATAACTCAAGAATTTTGAGTAAAAATATATATTATATATATATATAATATAAATACATATATTATTGTGGTTGAATTGTAGTTATATTAATTTGGAATAATTATGACAAGAGGAGGTGTTGGTATAGTGGGAGTTTGCATATATCTCTTACATCTAATCTTGAGTTCGGACCTGGTTGAAGCCAGAAATACTTTTGTACCGTGAAATTACAAAACTACCCTTGCCTCCACAGATTTTTTTTCCCTTTCTTTTCCTCTCTATTTCTGGCACGATTCAGCATTTGGGGCTCTGTAGAAAATTCTAGATTCTCTCATCTCTCACTCTCTGCCTTCTCCGTCTCCTCCTACTTCCGTCCGCAGCATTGTTAGCGTGTGAGTGTGCGAGAGTTCTGTCCGACACTCCTTTGCCAAGTTTGTGCTCTTTCCTTCCTTCTCTATTGCAGATTAGTGAGGTCATTTTTTCCTCTGTCGGGCGATGATCTGAGCATTTAAGTTTCTTTCCCTTCTTGTTCACAGCCTTTGCCGATATGGGCGTTTCTTATTCATGTAGTCGCCGTCGTTGCTTTGTTTGCCATGGCTGTATGTAACCTGTAGCCTCCCTCATCTTCCTCTGTCTTTCATCATTGAAGCCTCTTCCTTCTGATCTGTCTGAGTAACTACAAGGGTGAGTCAAAAATCTCCTCCTCTCTTGCAACACGACACTACTGTTCACTGCCATAGAGAGCTTTGAACCTCCTTTCTCTTCTCTCATTTATTTCGTTTTTGGGTGCCGAAGAACAGGGGAGACGTGACTGTTGTTCTGGAAATTTGATTTTGAAACTTCCTCCTTCTTTTATGCTGTAAATTTCGTTCCCTTTCTACTACTGTAAATTGAGGTGAGAAATTTTGATCTTCCTCTTCATGGTTGCTCTGTATGTGTGTGGGTGAATATAGAGATAAAATGGTTGGAAATTTTTCCTTTTATTACCATATTTGTTAAGCAAAAAGCAGAAATTATGAAGTTGAAATTGTAGTGTATAAAGAACAAGAGAATGTTAGGCTAGGCTTGAGTTTTTTATTTGATCTGATTATTAATGTTGAAAAATTTTGGATAATTGATAGGAGGTTAAGAAGTATCATTGATTGAGCTAGGAATTGATACTGATAAGATATTGTTAGAATGTTTGTTAGAAGTTGTTAGTTGATTGAGTATTTTCCTAAAATCTTATAAACTCTTGGGAAAAACATAAATGGTTGGGATGCTCTTATCTAATTTTGAGTTGGACATTGTATAGAAATTTAATTAAAAAATATATTTATTTGTAATAGTTATATCATCACATATTAAGCAGTCATGGAAGATAATTATCTCCATAAGGAAGTGGAGTTAGAGATAGGGATGTTTGGAAAGAGTAATTTTGATTATTAATGCAAGAGCCAATTGATTATCAAAATATTAGTCTTTGAAATACCTATGAAATGTTGGGGAAAAAGAAAATTTAAATTAAAGATGAAAATTGTCTTTGTTATTTTTTTCTAAATTGATTTAGAGTTAAAAAGGTATAAAAAATAAAATAAATAAATAAATCTTTAAAATAAAAATAATGTTATTATTTGGGCATTAGGATTTAAAGAGCAAACATTGTTGCAAGAGGACCGGTTAGGGTAGAGAATGTCTTAGGTAAGTGAATAACGTCCCAAATAATTTATTAGCAAAGTTTTTTTTCATCAAAGATATTGATTTCAACAATTCACAATTTTATCTATTTATATATGTGTGTATATGTATATATATTTCATAAGCATTGATTATTTCTGTTGATTGAATAACTCTATTTTCCTAAGCCATGTTATGTGCTTACAACATTGATCAACTCGTTTTTTTTTCAAGTTTTAGTAATCCTTATTCGACAAGGACAATGAGGAAAATTTTGTGAAAGAGTTTGTAAGTTTTTACAGTGAAAAGAACAGGTGTTTACATAATTCATGTGAGTCTGATATGGACAAGAGAAATTTTAATTCGAAAATGATTATTTTTTTTGCATGTTTGAAAATTAATTGTTTAAGGGATTTTAGACAGAACACTAGTAGCTAATGGCAATTCCGTTAACCCTTGGCGCGCCATGATCAATTACTAGCTAGTTAAATTTCATGAGCTTGTTCTCACGTCTGTTATTTGTGGGTCTCGTACCTGCATCTGTTTTCGTGGCTTCAACCACGTCTGGTTAGTTGCCCTCGTGGACTGTGTATCTACATATGTTTCGTGACTTCGGCTACGTTTGGTTACTTATCCTCGTGGATTGTGTGTCCACGTTTGTCTTCGTGGCATAAGTCGCGTTTGGTTATTTGCCCTCATGGACTGTGTGTCCATATTTGTTAATTGTTCTGATAAGTCCCTATAAATATGAAATTGATTATTTAATGATTTCATATTCCATTTGTTTTAATTAGCAACATATTTTAATTACTTATTTTGTTTAATTGTTTCCTTGAAATTAAGTTATGACAACATTTGATATGATAATTTAATAGTTCAAGATTTCATTTAAAGTTATATAGAATCCTGTTGTTCCACGCTTATTTGAATCTTTATGGAGATCATTGTCTTTTTTTTTTTTACTTACATAATTGTTCCTAATTTTTTTATTCAATTAATTATTTATTATTGGGACGTTATTCACTGAAAAATATTTTTGGTCTCAGATAGTGTAGCTGACACTGAACCATCCGCCAATATTGAGGAGTCTATTATTGACTAAAGGTGGATGAGTTAAGGATTAAGTATTCTTTTGATGTAATGTTTTAAATTAGGAAATTTTATTTTGTAAGCTTAATTTATGTGCTCCACATAGTCTATAGCTAAAACCTTTATTTTGTCATATATTTTTGCTTGGTGGTCGGAAGGAATTGAATTCCTGATTAATATGATATTTAGTGTAAAATATTGAGTATAGAGTTTTTGGGAGATCTTGTTTAAAGAAGAGGTTTTGCTGAAATTTCTACAAAAATATTAAAACTTTTATAAATGTTAAAAATGTTTATGCATGTTCTAATTTGAACTAAAAACATAATTAGGTTTTAGTCATAGAAAGATTAATTGATTCAAGGCTTAAGGAATATACAGTGGTTCACATCCTGTGTCGGTCATCCTCTATTTTTGAAGCATGACACTAATTGTCTTCAAACTAACATCTTTCTATGTGTGTATTTGATTAAAAAATCTACAATTGAGGACTCAACTGAGGTTAGAAAAAATATCTGTAATTTTAACATAATTTTTGTTTGGATACTTTTTTTTTAAAAGTCAATTAAATAAACTAAAATTTATTTGAATAATTTAATTCAAATGTCAATTTAAAAGTATAATGATAATAAAGGACATAAATTTCATTATATATTTTTGTGATTAATTTGGTTTTTTTTAAAAAAATATTAAACTTTTTGATTAACCAACATTCTATTTTAAAAAATGAAACTTTAAATTATAATTTTATCTAAAAAATAGAGTTAAGAAACATAAAATAAATTAATATATATTAAACATGTTAATTAATTAGAGATTCTTCTTCAACCTTTCTCCTGCTTTTGTTAGTAAAAAAATAAGAAAAAGCTCTCTCTCTCATGCTGAATGCCAATGCAAAAATAAATAATAATAAAAATTGAAAGTGGATTAAATGCTTCCACCACTCAAGGCTAATGCAAAAGTCATGAAAATGAGATTTGAAAAAAAAAAAAACTCATTTGAACCTTAACTTCAATTGAAATTTTTTATCAATCCAAACATGATTTTATTTTGTAACGAGCTTTTAATGCTTTTAACTAAGGTTTGAGCCATCCCAACTTCAATTTAAAGTTAATCCAAAGCTCTAAGTTCAATTTGATTCTTATTTAATATTTAACTTAAAATAAATGTAAAGTGATTTATATAATTAATCTTATTTATATGTTATTTATAGAATATTATTTAGGTTGCTCCCATAATGTTTGGAAAAGATACTTCGCTATTTAAAAAATATAAAACATATTTTTAAGGTGAGATATTAAAAAATATAAGTGATTTCAAGTCTTTTAAAATGTAATTAATGAGTTTTTTTAAATATCTTTAATAAGACAGTATAATTAACAAAGTTTTCTAATAAAAACAAACTACTAAAAAAGTATAAATATGAAAAGAGTATATAATTTTAAACATAATTAACTAACTTATTAAAATTATACTTAAATTAAAAATGTTTTTATAATATTAAATGGAAGAGCAACAAAGATTGTACTCCTTTCGTTAAAAAATATAAGATATTTTCAATCAAATCTCACTTCTAATAGAATAGTTACTTATTTTTAAATCTAACTTTATCTTTTTATATTTACTTCTATTTAATAGGGTGTTTTATTCTAAAAAAATATAAAGTGATTTATTCAATAGAGCACTTAAAAAAAACAATGATTACATCTTAAAACATGTTATATTTTTTAATATTTAAATTCTCAAAAAATACCTTACATTTTTAAATGAAGAGAATAATCTTTTTGTCTCAAATTATAAAATAATTTTAAATAAAATTTTACATATTTATAAATTTTATTGAATAAACTTAACAAATTTATTTTTTAAAAAAATTATAAAATTTTAAAAATATTTTTATTTGATAACCTTAAATTTATATTTAATTATTAAATAAATAGAATAAGTCTGTTTAGTAAAACTATAATTTTATCAAAATATTTCATACTGTAAAATGTCAAAGTTTTTTTTTAAATGTTTTATAATTTAAGAAAGAGAAAGTATTATCTTTGTCACCTCCCATCCTTGTCACCTTCCCCGAGAAGGCGGAAAGAAGGCCCCAATGACTTCAAAGCTTCAGAATTTTGCCGTGTCCAAGAGACCCGTGATCTGAAACTAAATCCGAGACGACTTTGTTATTATTGACTCACTGCTGCCTCTTCTTCTTCTTCCTCCTCCCCATTCTCAGGCATCATATTTCACATCATAGCGATCTGATCGCTTCTCTCATCTTCCGAACCTCAAGTAAAACCTGAGTAAGCAAACCAACTCTCTGTCTCTCTACTTGCTTTTCGTTTCAGACTTTCATACTGATTCCCTGTCTCTGATATGGGTTTCTTTATTGCTTCTCTTTGTTTTTTTGTTTGGAGAAATTGAATGCGAGAGTGATGGAGAAACCAGGAGCAGGTGGAAGGCCAGAGGCAGTTGACATGTGGGAACACGTCAGGGTGTTGGAAGGGAAAAGAGTAGAGTGTAAACATTGGGATTGAAATTTGCAGCAAGTGCTAATCGCATCAAAGCCCATATTAATCAGATCAAGGGTCAGGGAATTCGACCGTGTCCTGGTTCTCCTCAGCTAAACAATACAATCAATCCGACAAAGTGACCAGTGATCTCAAAGAGAAAGAGGACCTCCTTGCCATTGATGATTCTTTCTCGCTAGAAGATCTCCCTCATCCCAAGGTACGAAATAATATTATTTGTATTTTACTTTAAATGGGAGAGTGATATTTCAGTATCTTGTTAGGGTATTATTAAACCATTTATTTGACAGCTATTATAATAATAGTATACTATTATAACAATCTATTTGGAGCACATTTTATTATTTTAACCCCAAAAAGGGCTTTTTGCCTTGGACCTCGTACGCAGAGCTGCAAGGCCTGGGCTGAATTTTTCTAATTTAAAATTTAAAATTTTAATTATACTAATAATTTAATAAATTGTGTCATTTTTATATGTTAATTCAAAATTAAAATCAATCAAATAATTTTAACCATATTATTTTGTAACATCAATAATTTCAATTAAACAAATTTTAACAATTTCAACCACATGTTAATTAGATAAAAAACTGGGCCTAATGAGTTAGCCCAAACTTATTTTTAACATGTTGATTAAGGTGAAGCTTAAAATTCCTTTTAGGCTTAAAAAAAAAAAAAACACCGATTTTTATAGTCTGACTCTGAAAAAAAATGCAAGATTGAAACTGGCTTTATAAGTTTGAAGGCCTGGCTTGTGTTCACGGGTCTACTCACATGCAAACTGTGAAATCAAATCTGACCCCTGCAACTCTTCAACAAAAATTATCGCCATAACATGATTCTCAATTATGTGTGTGTATATTATATTATTGTTTTTAAGGAAAAAAAGGATTACACCTGTAAATTTTATTGATAAGTTTTCATTTACAGAGGATGAAAATACTCAACTCTCAAATGCCAATTTTGTTGTTAGGGGAAAAAAAAAGGAAAACCAGAAACTAAGGGCTTGTTTGTTTTTTGTTTTTTAAAACTGCTTTTTTTTTGTTTTTGAAACCATAAAAATTAAAAACTTGTTTGATGATGTGTTTTCAATTTAATTATTTTTAAAACTATTTTTAGTTTTTGTTTTAAAAATAAAAAAATAGAAATAACTTCAAGTTACTGGTAAATAAAAAAAAGAAAGAAAGAAACAACTTCAAGTTATTTTGTTTTATTTTTCTTGTTTTAAAAATATTTTACATTTAATTATTAAAAATCATAATTATTTTAACTAATTTTTATCATGAATTACCCCCATATTAATCACCTATAATTATCATTATCAGTCTATTTTTAAATTTTAAAATAATTTTAAAATTAACATGACCAAACATATTTTCATTTTATTTTGTTTTGAAAAATAATTTTAAAAATGGCATTACAAAATAGTTTTAAAAATAAAAAATGAGAATAGAAACCGAATAGGTCCTAAGGTCCTATTTTTTTTGTTTTTAAAAACTATTTTTTGTTTTTAAAAACAAAAAAAATTTAAAAACTTGTTTGATTAAGTGTTTTCGATTTAATTGTTTCTAAAACTATTTTCATTTTTTTAAAAAACAAAAAAATAAAAACAATTTCAAGTTGTTTTCATTTCATTTTTTTAAAATATATTCCATTTGATTATTGAAAATTACAGTGTTGATCAATTTTTATCATAAATTACTACCATTAACTGCCTATACCATTACTATTAGTCTATTTTTTTAATTGTAATGCTATTTTTAAATTAACATAACCCAGCAAATTTTTATTTTATTTGTTTTGAAAAACAATTTTAAAAATTATATTATACAACAATTTTTTTAAAAAAATGAAAACAGAAACTAAACAGGTCCAATATCCCTGGTACTAACTTGCCACCAGCACCAGAGACCTAAGTCTACGAACCTAGGCACATGGGACGCATAGGGACAAATTAACATTAGTGATAAACATCGTTTTTGTATATGTTGTGGATTGTGATGATTAGTATATTAATTCTAAATAAGGTATCAGCTTTTCTTCTTATTTATTGGAGCGAGGAATGAAACATTAATGCTTGATTGTTACATGTCCTTCAAACACACTGAAGCTATGCATCGAGAGAGGATTCATGTTTGCCCTTTCTCTGTTTCTCATATGGTGAATGAAGCTGACTTGCGGTTGATTCAATATGTTTTTGAACAATCATGCAGGTTAGATTTATATACATACTTCGAATTATATTACTAAACAGTATTTCTGTTTATTTGTTTTTCTAAGCTTAAATATTAATCTCTAATCTTATATTTTATTCAGTGATGAGAAAATTTTCTCTTCACCACGTTTACATTTGACACAATCTGACTTTATTACTCTTAGACCGGAGGCCGATTTGAATTCGTGGGTGAGTATTTACTTATACTTTTATTCTAATTTGTTATTATTGAGGAATGTCTTGGTTATGTTAAAGAGTTTAATTTTTCTGTTTTCTTAGGTAATAGATATTTTTGTCTATATCTTGACGGAGACTGAAAGGAAGAAAAGTAAACCTTTGAATTTGTACCTTCCAGTGATGTTTTCGGTGATATTTTATTCCCTTTTCAATAGGATGATATATGTTAGTTCTGGAATTTAAAAAAATTTATTGACAAATATGTTTAATGTTTCTTTTGTTATAGAATGAAGCGCTCAAAAGTGACGTAAGTTCCTTCCTTAACTTTGTTGAGCGGCATAATATGAGAGAAAACTACATGTTTCACTTAAACTATTGTGAGAAGGTATTATGTTATTCTCTTCTTGTAGTTGATGTTTCGCTTACCATTATGAATGCTCTTTTGACTATATGTCAATCTGATTTTTTTGATCACATATTACAGAATTTTATTCCTGTCCATGCTAAAAAAAATTCTTGTGGACATTTTTATTTATACATTATTCATGTGAAGAATGAAGTTGTTGAAATATGAAATTCTCTTTATGATCAATTTATGGATAAAACTGAACGTGAACGAACAACACAAAAACTGGTAAGTATTAAATAACTGTAATATTCGTTAATTAATATATTGATATTTATATTTTAATTCTATATATATAATTAATTTCGTATATGTAGTTGCTTGCCATGGACAAATTCCTCGGGGTTGCCGTGTTCACAAAATTTCTCTGGACGATGGCAATCAATATCCCATTACAGCCTAATGGGTGAGTTTATGATTTTTTATTCTAAATTATTAGCTTTATTAAAGCAAGTGTGCATCCTGACCATATCATATTTCTTCAATACGTAGATATGATTGTGGTATATTTGTTATTAAATATATGCAACAATCAGATAATTTTGTGAGGCAAAATCCCTCATTTCAGGTATGGTCACTTGCCAACTTGTTAGTTTTTGTTAATGCTCTATACATATTCATTCACGCATACATATAAATGATATGGATAAAATGTGTAGTTTGACAGTAATAAAGAAAGATTGGATTTGGCTTTAGAGTTCCTCAACAGTGACTTAAACCAAGAAAAGAAAACACTATATGATAAAGTAGCAAGAAGATGCAAGCAAGGCAAAACTGCAATTGAAAGAAAGTGGGTTGATACATGCAAAACATTATCTGAAGATGTTGGAAGAGGGGCATGTATGGAATTGGTTGCCTCTGATAATAGAGTCAAGAGAAAAAATGCTAGCTTGGAAAAGGTATATGCTTTAACTTAAATTATATATTCTTTCTAAGTTCCCTTAAAGTAAGTAATAGCTATTATCATATCATACTTCCCTTAAAGTAAGAATAGCTATTATCATATCATACTAAATGATTATCACTTTGTTTTTAAGACATGGTGAAGGATATGTAAATGGAATATATTCAATGATTTTTGTATTTTATTCTTCTCACTTCTTGTGTTTGAAAGAAATAATTCCTATTGTGACCTCATGTTAATTGATTATTCTTATTCTTATTGCTAGGATGTGTTAAAGGTTATGAATTGCCAACAATTGAGTTAGTGGGCAAGAAGTTTCAAAGTTATGCTAAACAAATATGGAAATGGCTAATGGAAAATAAGGTGTCAACAATTGGGATATGGGGAATGGGAGGAGCAGGGAAAACAACTTTAGCAACTCATGTACATAACAAGCTTTTAAAAGAAGCTGGCGATGACTTTGACCATGTTATTTGGGTTACAGCATCACGATATGATACCATTTATGAGTTGCAAAAGGTCATAGCAAGATCAATTAATTTAGACATATCTGATGAGCCATGATGTGAAAAGAATATCCGGGAAATTGGTGCAAGCATCTAAGCATTTAAATAGATGTGTCCTTCTTTTAGATGATGTTTGGGATCCTATCTTTTTAGAAGAAGAGGTTGGATTTCCTGTTTCGAATAATGGGATTAAATTGATTTTGACAACTCGTTCATGGGAAGTGTGCCAAACTATGAACTGCTTGAAGAGCGTAATAGAAGTAGAACCATTAAATGAAGAAGATGGTTGGGAATTGTTTAAAACAACTCTTGGATCCCATATGATGCAATCTAGTGAAGTGGAGCCTATAGCAAGTACTGTGGCTAAACAATGTGAGGGTTTGCCCCTTGCAATTGTTACGATAGCAAGAAGCATGAAGGGAAAAGAAGGGAAAAGAGAATGGAGTCATCTGTTGGAATGCCTTCAAAACTTGGATAAGGGGCAAAGTGATATGGAGGAGAGGGTATTTCCTGTGTTGAAATCTAGCTATGCTTGCTTAAATAATAAATTGCAAAGATTTTTTTTGTACCTTGCATTAACTGGCAAGGAATGTTTTGTTGACAGTAATTTTAGATGTTTGATTAGAAGATTTTTCCATGAGGAATGGATAGATGAGAAAAAGAGCTTGGAGATGCAGTATAATGAAGGTTACACCATGATGAAGAAATTAAAGAATAACAGTTTGCTTATGGAAATATATGATGGGGAATTTTGGATTATGCCCAAATTGCTGAGGGTCATGGCTATTAATATTGTAAAGAAGACTGATGAAATTATGGACAAATCTGATATGAATTTGACAGAAATACCGGAAAATGGTGAATGGCATGAAAATTTGCAAAAAGTTTTTTTGAGCAGAAATGAAATACAGAAAATTGTAGATGGCACATCTCTTAGGTGTTCTAAACTTTCCACATTGCGTTTAGATTGTAATTATGATCTCAAATGGATCCCAGATGATTTTTTCAACAACATGCCTCTCTTAAAGTACTGGATTTGTCTAGGACTGGCATCGAGTGTTTGCCCGAATCCATCTCTAACTTGGTATGTCTCATCACATTATTACTTTCAAATTGTACAAAACTGAGTTATGTGCCTTCATTAGTAAAATTGCAGCGGTTAATATCATTGGACCTTTCACATACTGCCATAACTGAAGCACCTTGTGGCTTGGAATTGTTGGTCAATCTTAGATATCTGAATCTAGATGATATAGAACAGTTGAAAATATCACCATCAATGATAGCCAAAATGACCAATCTGCAGTCTCTTATATTGAACCGTTACCCAAAATCAATGGATATGAGGGCACACGATTTACAGGGTTTGAGAAATGTAGAAGATATTTCAGTTAACTTTTGTAACATTAAAGAGTTTAATGACTATGTTGAGAGTTTCCCGTACAAAGATCGCGTACTCAAAAAATACCATTTAAGTTCAGCTACGTCACTGAATTTTTATCTCAAGTTGTATGTTGATGGTTGGGAAGCCTATTGTTCAAAAAGGGTTGTTTTTTGTGGTATTAATTTGGGAAACAGAGTGGTGCTTCCACGAGACGTCAAGGAGTTGATTATATGTGAGTGTGACCTTTTGGAAGACTTAAAGCCCATAGCTGCACCGTTTGCTCCATTCGTTCATAAATGCACCCCATTTTCTCACCTTATGTACCTTTTTATTCATGAATGCAGCAGGATGAGGATTCTGCTGACGTGGGCATTATTATCACACCTCCTCGAGGGCATTTCTGTAATATCTTGCAAGTCGATGGAAGAGATAGTTGGAGAGGATTGTAGCAATGACAATATTCTCCCTACCATCACCCTCCCCAAACTCAGATTTGTGTACTTGTATAAGCTACCAGAATTAAATTCCGTGTTCAGAGGAACCATGCTCTGCCCTTCTCTGAAATCTTTTCATGCCGTCTTTTGTGAGAAACTAAGCCACCCTTCGATAGAAATTGAAGAAGGACATGAGCTTCTGATGAAGAATACCAAGACTGGATACTGTTGGAGCAGTGATGATCAGGTGCATATCTCCCCCAAAAGTTGACTTCCTTTTATTATATGGATATCATTTTATCATTTCTTTGCTGAGCACGTATATGAACATTACTGCTATCTGTGTTTGTTTTATTTATCTTTATTTTAATTTTAAATACTTGTCATGAATTTTTATCATACTTTAAATTTCTCTTTACCATTGCTCTGTTTTTTCCCCTTTCTTTCACTCTGTTATTTGGATTTAGGTCTAACACTTTGTTTTAGAGATGATCAAACTTGAATGCTGAAATTCATGGTCAATTTTGGAGTCGTTACTAATAAAATAAGTCGTGCATTTTTCAACTTAAATTTAGTTGATCTTTTTTTTTATTTTGGTCAAAATTTAATTGATCTTTTGAAAGTTTGGATGTGTAAACATATTATTTCAGTTATAATATGCAGAACATCAGATAAATATTAACTATGTATATCGAACCAGTTTGTGGCACATGCATCTGGATTTTAATTTTTTTTATTCAGTGTTCAAATCGTGTAGTGCAATCTAGGATCCTTTGAAACCCAAAATGAATGTTTTACAAGATCAAATGGGTTTGTGTTTGAAGCTTGACAAGATTTTGGTTCCCTTTGTAGCCCCTGAAAAAAAGGCTAGATGATTCCTCGATCGAATTTATGCCCTCTGAATTGATTGACGGATTCAATAAATTTAATGAGAGAAATTGATATAGAGGAGAAAATTCATCTGTTCACATATTTTTATTTAAGAAAGTCAAAATTCAGAAGAAAGAAAAGAACTCAATTCAACTAAGCGAAAGAAGGATTTTGTTTGGAGCTCCATTTTAAAACATAAAGTTATTGATAGAAGTAAAACTGTTCTGTTGATTATGATATTTATGCCTCTATGGTTTTCAGACCAGTAATTTCCAATGAATGTGGGATCTATTCTTTGGGTTTTGGAAAAAAATCTCAAGGCTTCTTTCTCTCCTTCTAAACCCTTGTTCCTTTTCAATGGCTGTTCTCTTTTGTAAGGTTTGAATATAATTCTTTTCATTTTTTTGGCTGCATTGAATTTATGATTAACTGAGATAATATTTTACGCCCCTGGAAATTAAATTAGGAGATTTGAAACGGGAAAAAAGTAGAAAATTAATATGGCATCACAAATTTGTTTGTCGTATTGAAATTGTGTTAATGACAAAAGGCCTGACTAGTTAGTATCAGTCTTGGATGTTGTTATTGTGCTCATGGCCATACTTCTAAATAGTTACAGTGTGGGTCTTTTTGTCGCTAGAATGCTTCTCTTTCATGCTTAATATAATTGTGAGTTTGGCTTTAATAGAACCAATCTGATCAGGAGCTCAAAAATATGGTTGAGAAGGACAGAGAAAAAGAGAACGAGGATGATGAAGAAGAAAAGAAGGAGGAAGAGGAGGAGGAAGAAGAAGAGGATGAGGATGGGGATGGGGAAGAAGAAGAGGATGAGGATGAAGATGGTGAAGAGGACATAAAATTGTGGTTAAAGGCTACTGGCAGTAATTAATAGGAGTTACATTTTTGGCATTGAATGCGAGGCTCGTTCATTTCATAACTCTTGTTTTATAAGAGCATCCCTGGCCTTTCATTACATTACAGGACTCCGTCAAGAATTTTGAAATGGGTGTGTATGTACATTATTTTGATTATATCAAGCGGAACTTCATATAAATATTAACCATACCAAACCAATTTGTGGCATACATAGCTTGATGTTAATTTCCTATCCAGTGTTCAAATCATGCTCTGCAATGTTGGGTCCTTCAAAACCCAAAATGTGTGTTACAATATCAAATGGATGTGTTTGAAGCTTCGTAAGATGTCCATTAATTCTCTTTATAACTCCTGGAAAGGGGCTAGAAGATTTCTTTTTAATTAAATTTATGCTCTTAGAATTTATTGATGCATTCACCTAAAGATCAAAAATTTACTCATGGTTATGTTTCCACAGTTTAGAATTTTTTTTCTTTGGATTTTGGTTCATGTTTGCTTTTAATCAAAACACGAACCAAATAAAACCAATCTATTTGCCTAAAAAATGACATTTGATTGATTTTTTATCGAGATCAATTTGGTTCAATTTTTAGATAGTTTGATTTTGTTTGTTTATATATGGATTAAGTTTCAATATTTCTTTAACATAAATTATATATTGAGACTGACTATAATTTTTGGCTCTTTTTTCCTTTCACATTTCAACTTCAAATCACATCCTTCATTCTATCATTCATGAATGAAAATGATCACATTCAAAATAAAAATATTCAAATTTTATTATCAGTAAACATCAGAGAGTATATGCATTTGTAAGTAACACAAGCTAAATTTCATTATAACTTGTTTTGATTTCAATAATGAAAAGTAACTTGTTTTAAATAAACATGGTGAAATTATACATCTAAAATTATTTAAAAGATCATTCTTAAATAACATGAGTATATCCATTTGACTGAATAATAACATTAGGAAATGAAGGATTGAAAATTCTATTAAAGTATTTTGGATACGAGTTAGACTTTAGTTGAAGTTAAAATTAAAAAAAAAAACAATAATGTCCAATATTAATAATAAAAATTACATTTAAAAATATAAAAGATATGGTGTAGGTTTGGTTAAAGTTTCAGATAATAAAAACTGAGACCTAAACTAAACCATTCAATTTTCAAATTTGTAAAACCAAATTAAAGCTTTTTAATAATCGGTTTCATTTAATTTTTATTGGACTAGTTTGGATGAGTTTGGTGTGATTAATTTTGTTTAGTTTTGCTCACCAGTTTATATATCACTGGAAGCATGTTTCACTTTAATGAAAGAAAATTTTAAATCTCATTATCTATATTAAAATTTAATAATTTTTCACCTTTACCTTCTAATAAAAATAAAAATAATTATTTTTAATAATTTTTATAGCATTTAAAGATAGAAAAGTGAATATGAATATTAAAAATAGTGAATTGCCCTGTAAATAAGATCAAAATTAATCTTCTTTCTCTGTCCTATCTGATGAGTGTTATATATTTTAAATATATTATACTACAATTAAGATCATGATATTAATTACTCATTCCATTTTAAATTATAAGATAACTTGATATAGGATTATGCATACCAATAAATGATAATAATGACATTTTACCAATTTACTTTTTCAAAACAACATTATAAATTTTTAAAAAATGCCCTTACACAATTTTTTTTAGCAAAACCCCCCACCCAATTAATCATTAAGTTATAACATCATTCAATTCTCTCTTTACTTAAAGAGTAATATTAAAAAAGTGTTATTAATTAAATATTAATTTTTTAAATTGTCTTATAGTTTAGGATAAAAGATCTTCCCAATGTTGTCTTATAATTAGGACAAAAGGAGTAATTTTTAAAAAGAAAGATCAATAAGTATATAAATATTTTTCTTTTTGAAGAAGCCAATTGTCTAGTGGTTTCCTAGTTATTCATCGCTTCTACAAAGGAAACAAGATAATGTCGCTAAATTCATTGCTTACGTATTTCATGCCATAGGCATCGATACTTAATTATTCGTTACGAATATAATTTTTTATAATAAATACATATGAGACCATAATTATAAAGAACAGGCCAAACCCAATTAGTTGAACTAATGTTTTAATTGATTCAATAAAATATTTTATTTATAACTGAGGTGATCACGATTCACTCACAATTTTGCTCATTAACTTTAGTGGTTCAATGATTGGTACCTTATATCAAACTTCATAATTAATCATCATTAAATATATTTTTCATTTCCCCCCAAACTTTCAATATAATTTTTCGTATTGTTTCGCCGCCAAAATCAAAGCAAGTTCTTGCTACTATAACTTTCAGTCTTTTGACCACGTTAGATGATCAAAATTTATTAGAATGCTTTGTTACCACTGTGGTGGGTCCACAACTATTTTACATCTATATTTTACAATCTCTTATATTGAACCATACCCCAAAATTCATGGATGTGAGGGAACACGATCTACAAGGTTTGAGAAAGCTAGAAGTTATTTTAGCAAAGTTTAGTGATATTGAAGAGTTTAATGCCTATGTTATGAGATTCCAGAAACAAAGATCGCAACAGGAACGGACCTACATGCATTATAGAAGGGGCACTTGCCCCTACTAGATAAGGGAAAAATTAAAAAATTATATTTTGAAAAATTTTCAATTACCTCCCCCCAAAAATTTTCAGTTGCCACCACCTTAGAAAAATCATGTCTCCTTAAAGTTTTCCATTCCTCTGCCTAAAATTTATTCTATACATAATAAACTTAAATAAAAGGGAAAATGCCAGTGAGAGTCCCTAGAAGAGGGGAAAAAATGATGATAGTCTTGCATAATTGAAAGTTTATTTATATATAATTAAAGGTTTATCGATTAACTTATACATATATAGATGAACTTTCAATTATTCATGGCTCTCACTACCATACTCTCTAAATAAAAATAGTTTTAGAATGGAGGAAATAATAATTAAAAAAATAAATTTCTCTAATTGTATAAATGAAAAAAATTATCTCAAAAACTTCTATACTATACAAAAGAAGTAGATAAATTTTATTTAATAAATAATAAAATTAAAAAATATTATTATTTTCTAATATTTATAAATTTCTTGGTTTTATAAAGACATTATTTTTTCTATTGTTATAAATTTTACCTTTAATTTAATTTAATAAACATTAAAAATATTATATCTTAAAAATATTAATATTTATTTAAATGTAAATTTTGCCCTCACTAATTAATTTTTCCGGGTCAGTCGCTGGATCGCGTACTCAAAAATTATTGTCTGCGTTCAGCTACATCATGGAATAATGTTCTTGAAAATGTTGGACGCGATGCCTATTCTTTAAAAACAGTTGTTTTTTTTTTTTTAATGACATTGATTTGGGAAACAGAGTGGTGCTTTTTGGAGACATCAATGAGTTGATTATAAGTGAGTGTCACCTTTTGGAAGACTTAAAACCAATAGTGGCACGACCCTTTAATTTGTTCCATCCTTGCATAAATGCACCCCATTTTCTCACCTCAGAGATCTCAATATTTCTAACACTACTAGAAAAATGTAAATTAGTGAGAAAATTTAGTGAGAAATCGTCTATTCCTCTATAAAATACCAAATTAGCGAATAGCGATGGACTGTCAATCCCTCTTTAAAATAAGAGAATTAGCGAGGAAATTAGCGAGGGATTGTCAATCCCTCTCTAAAATAAGAGAATTAGCGAGGAAAATAGTAAGGGACTATCAATCCCTTTCTAAATAAGAGAATTAAAGAGGAAAATAGCAAATAACTGTCAATCCCTTTCTAAAATAAGAGAATTAGCGAGGAAAATAGCGAGAGATTCTATCCCTAGCTAATTACTACAAAAAATTAAATTTTGACAATGACTTTTAATTATACATTTAATTATTTTTCATTTAAAAATAATAATTAAATTTAAAAATAACTAAAATATTCATAATAAAATTATTTAATAATTTCTTTATTTAAAGTTGATTTTCATTAATAAAATAATATTTTATTAAAATATAATATAACAAATAATTTAAATAAAATGTAAATATTTTTAACATATTAATAATTGAAAATAAAATTTAATATGTATATGTGAATATTTTTATAACATATTATTGATATATTTATGTAGTTAAATAATATATATACACATATTTAATTTCTTATATAATAATTGTAAGTACCTTTCCATTCAACTGGCAAAGAAGGAGAGTATAAAGCTTGAAAGGTATGAGGTCATGGGTTCAAACCTTGGCTTTAGCATAAACATGATGAATATATGATATAGTAAGAAGCAAGTGACATGACGTAAGGTGGATAATGATGTGTCATGAGTTATCGCACATGTGGTGGATGATAGGCTGCGAGATGGTAGGTGATATGGTGGTTGACAAAGCATGAGGTTGTTGATGATATGTTACTAGTTGACATCACACATGACGAGTGATGTGGCATAGTTATTTTTAAATATAAGCATATTTAGCGAGAGATTAGTGAGGAACTAATTCTTCGCTAAAATTATCAAATTTTGAATAGTATTAGAGAGGGATAGCGAGGGATTTAGTCCCTAGCTAATTTTAGCAAGGAATTGAATCGCTCACTAAATCCCTCACTAATTAGCGAGGGAAATACAATTCCTCACTAAATTTAGTGAGCCCTTTTTTAGCTACAAATTTAGCGAGAGACAAAATTCCTAACTAAAATGCAATTTAGCTATAAAAAATGACATTTAACGAAAGATTTAAATTCTATTTTTCTAGTAGTGTAAATGCAGCAGGATAAGGATTCTGATGAAGTGGGAATTATTATCACAGCTGCAAAAACCTAGAGACCATTTCTATTAAATATTGTGACTTGACGGAAGAAATAGTTGGACAGGATTATAGTGGTAACATTATTTCCCCTACCACCATCACCGTCCCCAAACTAAGATTTGTGAACTTTGATAAGCCACCAGAATTAAATTTTGTATTCAGGGGAACCATGCTCTCTGTCCTTTTTCTCAAATGTTTTTATGCCTTTCGTTGTGAGAAACTATTTCACCCTTCAGTACTGATGGAAGGAAATGCCCTTGGATGCAGGAGAGAAACACGGGATTCGTTTGATTACGTGGCAAATAAGGTCCATATCTCTCCTCTAAAACTTAACTTTCTTTTATTTTATGGATGCCATTTTATCATGCTTTGTTTGCTCACCCACCTTCTTTCTTTTTCTTTTTCTTTTTCCTTTTTTTGGTTCTCTTTGTTTTATTTTTTTTTGTTGAAATTGTTTGGGATTTGAGTCATAGGAGCTAATCATTTCTTTTACAGTTTTTTTTTTAAATTCTCGTTAGCAAGCCCCAACATGACCGCCATTGATATCATAAAATCATGTCAACATCTCTCCCAAAAGTTAACTTTCATTTATTGTAGAGTTAAAATAACATTTTTGTACTAATGAGCATCAAGTCTAACGAAAGGGGTTAATTCTTTGTAACGTGAGAAATTAAAATTTAAATTCTTACTGAAAGATATTCTCACATTTTATGTCGACCGTGAGTCAAATAATATTATCTTCAATAGGAAGATATCATCGAACAATTAAAAAAATGACATTTTTGCTTTCCATGTATTCTCTTTGAAATTAAGTATCATAGTGGCATGGTGCGTTTCAAGATTGTATGGATATCATATTATCACAATGAAAACGTATATATCCTGGTGTTGGAGTTCATGCACACACTTTATTTTGCTTCAGAATTTCATAACCAGGGCTCATATGTTTAATGAAAGTACTAAGAAATATCATGATGAGTCCCTTGTTCCTTGAAAAAAAGGGGTAAAAATGACAAATTTGATCTATTTTCTTAATAATAAAATATTACGTCAATTATATAGTGTTTCAAATACATTACATACGTAATCTCAGTATGGGCTATGTTATTCTAAAAAAAAGCATATAAACTTTACAGTTTTGTAACAGAAAATGCTGTTATATATATTCTTATGTTAATAATATCATTAAATATGCAAATTCTTGAAGGGTTTATTTAATTTATGGGAAAATTTAACCCTTGCTTTCAAATTTCATGTGTGTTGTAAACATACTCTATTACTCATGTAGAATTGTGTCCTCTACAAAATTTAAAAACGTAAGTCACGTCATTCATAACTTATTACACATAGTGAAATTAAAAGTTATTTTCATGTTATTGAATATTCTATCGGTCTCGCTTATTAGTAGACTTCTTCTTAATTATTAGAATCTAGAATACGTCAATACTGTTGAGTGCAAAGAAGGGGCTTTTTTTTTTTTCGGCTAGGAATGGAATATTTCATTAACCAAGAAATGCTGTACTGGAAGGAGACTGTAAAGTGGCTTTGACTTGATATGTTGCTCACTTTGTTTTTAAACCAAATCAAATCGAATACTCAGACTGATTGGACCATTGATCAAATTGTTAACAACTCAATTTAAATTAAAAAATTATTTTTTTATGATTAAGTCAAATTAAATTAGTGTTGAGTCGCTATTAAATTAAAAAATGAAACAGTTTTTAAAAAATTAGACAGTTTTAGACATAATATTAAAAAAAGGTTAGAAAATTAAAAAAAAAGAAAAAAATTAGATTTCTATTTAAAACCAACTTTATTTTTGAATAATTGAATCACATGTAAAAAATATGATTTGAGGCCAACTTTTTATAAAGATACCGAAAATTAAAAGTGCAAATGCATATACTTTTGAGTTTGTTTTATCTAATTTAAATAAGATCCACATATATTTAATAAATTATAAAATTTAGTTTATAAGATTATTAACTTACGGTTATGTTATACCATTTAATTGCCAACTAGGCATATGTAAATTTGTTTCTTATATTTATTTTATATATATATTTAATATTATTTTATTTAATTATTACATCATTAATTTAATCACTGGCCAACCTGGTTATATCGTAAAAATTGAGAACCATTGACTTTTTTAGCTCAATATTTGATCAGGCTTTTAAACATTGGTTACTCAGTTACTCATTTTTATTTTGTTTTAAATAGTTAATTAATATAAGCACGGCCGAGATCCAACAAGAAAAAACTGTCTAAGTATAGTTGTTTTATGTTTTTTAGAAAAACTCGAACTTGATATATTTTTTTAATTGTAAAAAGGATTAAATTTCATGATAACACGTTATCTCTCCCAAGATTCGAAGGGACGAGAAATGTAAACTTCTCCCAACTACACGTATAAAATATTGAGATTTTCAACCCTACACCACTTATTTAAATAATAAAAGCCCTTGCCCTCACCCAAACTTTCATTGGTCGAACTGAATATCTTACTTACCCCTTCATTCAATTATAAGTTACTTTAGCAGCAGTATCTCTCAAAACAATAATACACAAAAGGAAATTAAATATTTTTTTTGTTTATATATTGCTGGTGTCTTTCCTTGTCTGTTTCTTATCCTCTGGAATCTGGAAATCCGTGTCATTCCAATTCCAATGAATAACTGAATCTATCCGCTTGGAAGCTGTATTTGTTACATTTGTTTTTAATTTTTGTTATCCAAGGACAAGTGACTCAGAATAATAAGAACTAATGAATGCAAAGGGAATAATTCCAAGCATATGCCCAACATTAAATCAAGAATAAAATTTGCTAAAATACTCAATTTCAATTGAATATAAGATATAAAATTTATAGGGGATTTAAATTCACAAGTCACATGTGATTTAATTTTTTTCTCAAATTCCTTGCATTTTTTTTATTATTTTTACATATTTATTGACTTCTCTGTATTTTTATTGTTATTATTTTCCTCACACTTCATTAAAATGAAATGTAATAAATGAGTTTTAGATTATACATACATAAACTTTTTAAATAATTATTTTCTTTACCTGTATGCATAGGATAAACATAAAGCAGGTGGATTGCATTGCAAATTAAAATGATGGCATTAGTTACTTGGGTCAGGTATAATAGAAAGAGCTATTCCCTTATAGCATGATGAATTAAATTATGAGTCGCCGCTAGAAGTACTTACATTTAATATCCGAACGTGTTTCTAATATGATTATTTGATAGGAGGATACCCATGAATAATTAAAAAAAAAGTGGCCATTAGCCACGTTGTGGTGCATATCATGTCAATTAATTAGATTATTTTATTAATTTTAAGGATTATGAAACTTCTATCTTTAAATTTGTCTTAGTTATCATTTTAGTCTTTCAAATTTAATTTTTATCACTTTAATCCTTTATATTTTCTTAAATTATCATAAATCTTTTAAGTTTGAAAACACAAATTAATTTTTAAAATAATCTAAAGCGTATAGCATGTTAATAGCATAACATGTATATATAGTTAAATGAGAATAAATTAAGAAAAAAATTATGTATAAGTCCCATAGAAAAACTTATTCACAAACAAGTTTCGCGAAATTAAAAATTATAATCAAATCCTTTGGGACTTAAGTGTAATTTAAAATTGAGGTTAAAAGATAATAATGTCCTCGTTAAAATATATTAAATTAATTTTAAATATTTACAACTACTTTATCAATAACTTACAGCTATCATTTTAACTATTCACAACAATAATTTTATATATCTAATAGTTAAACTAATCATGTATTATAAACAAATTTAACGCTAATTATTTACAACTACTTTATTATTAATTTATAACTATTACTTCAACTTTTTACGAATATAACTTCACATATCTAATAGTTAACTGATCATGTATACTAACAAAGTTTAACATTAATTGTTTGTAACTAAATTATCACTAAGATGTAAAAGGTTGAAGTTACAATTATAAAAAATTGAAATGATAGCTATAAATGATTAATGAAACAGTTGTAAATCATTTGACTGATGTACTACATTTTAATAGGAGCATTATTGTCTCTGCATTTTAATTTTAAATTACATTCAAGTCTCAAGAGATCTGACTATGGTTTCTAAGTTTTATAGGGCTTATTTATAAGTAAGTCTACTCTATGACACCTATACATAATTTTGTCATAAATTAATCATGAAATCAATTTAATTTTTATCAATGTAATTCATTACTTTGTTTTTGTTCTGTTGTTTTTAAAAATCCAAAGTCTATTTGTAACGTAAATAAATGACTAAATATCTTTTTCTTAATTTATATGACAGGCATAAATATTCTGTTGTTCATATTAATAAATTATAATAGTGTTAACTTCTTTTTAAACAATAAAAACTAAATAAAAATGAAAAAAGAAAAAGTCAACGCTCCGTTATTCATCTTTGCTATATATATATATATATATATATATAAAGAAGATAATGTTGCTAAGTTCGTTGCGTATTTCATGCCGGAGTTGATACTTAACTATTTGTTATGAATATAAAGTTTGTTTACAATGAAGATATATGGAACTTCCCAATGCCAATAATTCATTATTACATGTGATTTTTTTTTATATTTTTCAAAATATTTTAATCAGATTTAATGAGATCATATCTATATTTCATGATTTTATCTGAATTTAAAATGATCAGAATCTAATGTCATAATCATTCCATATCAATTACCCCATTTCCAAATCAATAAATTAAAATCAACACCCAATACTGTGGCCCCTTGGTCTTTTCACGAAATGAATATTTTTGCTTTTAAAATTCACAAGAGAACTTTGCATCCCAAAACAATGAAAAAGTACAATTTTACCTTTAAATTGCAATTGCGATGTCACTTCTATGGTTAAAAGAGTGCAAACGTTCATTAACGTGATCTGCATTTGGTAGCAAAGGCGCTCGTCACCCTCACAGGGTAATCTCTGTCATTGATATTAAATTATTTTTAAATATTTTTAATATTATATTTATCAAAATAAAATATGTAAAAATTATAAAAAAATCATAATATTAAATATAGACTGCTTAAAGTATATTTAGATGATTGATTTGTAAAAATTATAAAATTTTTAATATTAAATTGAACCTTTCATATTATATCCGTCTTATTTAAAGTACATCTGGGTAGTCAATTTATAAAAAAAAATATTAAATTGAGTCATCCAAATTAAATCTGTATTGGTCAGATTTGTGATAAACTGATTTACTAATGATTTCTATATTATTTTTACATATTTTTATTTTAATAAATATAAAATAAAAAAACTTAAATCCAAACTGTCCGTGATGAGAACCATGGTGTTCATCCTCTGATAAGTATAAAAATAATTCCAGAGTTAATATTTACAAATTTTATAATTTATATATATGTAATATTGAAAATATTTTAAAATCAATGGTAGAGATTATTTAAAAAATAAAAATAAAGGGCCGATATTACCCGATAAGAGTAATGAACGCGGACCAAACGCAGATCCTCCATTAACTCTGTGCATTTGGTACATGGCCCACATACGAATGGTGGCTTCGTGGCCGACTATCCCACGTCTGCTTTCTTTTAAGGACGAGATACAGGGCAACACTTTTTTTAATTATTCACAAATATCTGTTTATTAGAAATGATTTTGTTTGAGGTATGATTAGGTATATTTATGATGAAAATTTGAATCTTAATTCATTACAATATGAGAGACTAACCATTTTCATTATATTTAATTATGTTAGTTGAAAGTTTGAGAGTAACATTATACTTCCTTCGTCTTAAATTATAGGGTACTTTTAAAGGAATTTTTTATCTTAAAATATAAGACACTTTGAATAGATTAAGATTTCATTAAATGCACCAATTTTAATATTACCCTTTCTCTCTATATAATTAATGTCCATCACTTCTCTTTTTAATATATTAAATGATAGGTATTTTTGAAAGTTTATATTTTTGCTTTGAAAAGATAAGGTTGTTAAGTGTATTTAATAAAATTTATTGATATGTAAAATTTTATCTAAAAATATCTTATAATTTAAAATGAAAGGAGTGTTATTTACCCCGCATGAATCATGGCTGAAGAGAAAGTTAGAATTCGGAAAGATACAGCGCGCCCATCCTTCTGTGTGATTCTGTGGGGTATTTAAATATTCTTTTCTGTTCAAAATATAAATAATTTTTAATAATAGTTTATATATTAATAAAATTTTTACTCTTATAAAAATATATGTTGTTATCCTTTTTTTTCTTTGCTTGTATTTTATAATAAGTGAAAAAATGTTATAAATTCAAGAATACAAAAATTTAGATTAATAAGTATAAAGGGAAAACTAAGTAAAAAAAATTATAAATAATACTAAATTATTTATATTTTGAATCTAAATTAATTAAAAAATGCTTATGTATTTGAAAGAAAACTATACTCCTTCTATTAAAAAATGTAAAGCAATTTTTGAAAGATTGTACGTTAAAAAATGTAAAACTTTTTTGATATTTTAATGTATAATCATAACCTTTTTTTTAAATGGTATTTCCCCCTAAACTTCCAGTATAATTTTCAGTACCATTTTGCTGCCAAAATCAAAGCAAGCTCTTGCTACTACTACTTCCAATCTTGTTGACCACGTTAAATGGTCAAAATTGATTAAAATGCTTTGTTATAATTGTGGTGGGCCTTACAACTATTTTATATCTATATTTTGCAATCTCTTATATTGAACCTTACCCCAAAATTCATGGATGTTAGGGCGCAAGATCTACAAGGTTTGAGAAAGCTAGAAATTATTTCAACCAACTTTAGTGACATTGAAGAGTTTAATGCCCATGTTATGAGATTCCGGAACAAAGATCGTGTCAAGGACGGACCTACATGCATTATAGAGGTGCATTTAACCCCACTAGACACTACCACAGAATTATTAAAATAAGATGTTACATACTTGACAATTATTAAAAAAAAAGATCAAATAAAAAAGGTAGAGAATACTTGACAATTATTTAGAAACAACCATCAAATAAATAGGCATATATTTGACGGTTATAACTAAAAAACCATCAAATATGTTGCCAAAGAATATTTGACGATTTTTCAAAGTGAACTGTCAAATATAGGCTTATCATACTTGATAGTTTTATTTAAAAAGCATCAATTATATTATTTAAGAAAATTTTTTTAAAATACATATATTTGACACTTATTCTAAAAAAACCATCAAATATATAATACATATATTTGACGGTTATCTCTAAACAGGCGTCACATATATAATACTTGATGGTTATTTTATAATAATTGTCAAGTATTGTGTTTTAAAATTAATTTTTAGAACTGAGTCATTCATTCTTTGCACATGCTCAAATGATTGAAACCTCTCCAGACAGATGCGAAAGCATATTTTTGGCCATCAAACCCAAATTTCACCCTGTTTTGAGGCTGGGTTCGTGGTTTTTGCTTCCATTTTCTCATTTTGAAGCTCATGTTCCTTTTTGTCTAGTCTCCTGCATGCTTCTATCATTGTTTTCATTTTGCTCTTATTTCTTTGAGGTATGTTCTTTGATTTTTTTCATCATTAATCATTCTTTTGAGTCCATAGATTGTAGATTTTGGTTTATTGATAGCAAATGGTTGTTTAAAAATTAATTTTTGTTGACTTGTGGCTCTGTTATTCGTTATAGCTCTTTATTCTTCTTTATTTTTTTTTGTTGATTGATTTTGGGTGTTTTAGGTTTTGATTTTAAGAGTTCAAAGAATTTTCCTATTAAATTTGTAGTTAATTTAAATATTTTCATTGTCAATTGTTGCATGCATTGTTTTCTTTTGTATTTGCTATTGCCATGTGAATTGATCAATATTCTATTAACGCTAAGTAATCTTGAATGTAGTTGTAAATTTATTGTTTAGCTTATGTGTTGACTAGAGCAGAATATTTAGGACTAAAATTTTAGAATGAAAGAGGGCATAAGACTCGAAAAATGTCTATTTTTAAACTGTTATGCTGCTGAAATTTTTTAATATGTAAGACTTGTTTCGGTTGTTATGTCATTATTGCTATTGCTATTGTATTTGTTGTTTTAGATTAATCAATAGAGCATAAAGCTTGCAAAACTCTCATAGTTTCTAGTATTAAAAATTAGCTAGTTATTAGTTTTAAATAAGATTAAAGAGAAAATGTGCAAATATATGGTTAGTGATTTATTGACTGATTGATACTTTGTATCTAACTCTCCAAATATGTAAGAGTAGTCAAAGTCATTAATCACATTTTCCTTTTGATCTTTTTAGGAATTATAAATAAGGAATGAATGTTTGCTAATCATCTATCTAAGGAATATTGGGATGGGGTGGCAAATTTAATAAAGTTTGTAGTAAAACATATAGAGGATCCTGTTAGGATTATTTGCTCGTGTTTAAAGTGTGGCCTTATGAAGTGGGTTAGTCCAAATACTTGTGAAGAACACTTAGTGATTAATAAGATGGATCAAAGTTACACATGTTGGACAATGCAGGGTGAGACAAAGGATGATATTGGCTGTAGCCAGGAGGATAGTGAAAGCCATACATCATCTCTTGAAGATTTTGACACAAGTACACTTAAGGAAGATTGTCTCGAACAGATGGCCAAAGTCATTGAAGAGAACCTCGAGATTGTCTGAAAATGTTTGAGAAGTTAAAAAGTGATGTAGAGATGTCAGTGTATGCTGGTTGTAATATATCAAAGTTGTCGGTAGTGTTAAAATTATACAACATGAAGGCAAAACATGAATGGAGTGATGCAAGCTTCACTAAATTGCTTGGGTATTTAAAAGTAAAATTACTTCCTAAGGAGAATGAGCTTCCTAGCCAAACATATGATGCAAAACAGGTGTTACGATCAATTAGCATGAGTTATAAAAAGATACATACATGCCCTAATGATTGCCTTTTATTTCAGAATGAGTATGCATTATTAGTTGAGTGTTCGAAATGTAATTCCTCACGCTACAAGTAGAATGGATCGAGTTTGGCAAAGGCACTATGGTGTTTTATTTCTCTTGAAGATCAAGCAAGGAAGCTTTTGGATCAATTTAAGGATAGGGGAGCAGAAAAAAATGACACTTTATTTCTCACTCTTTGTTGCCAGGGGTGAGCAACTTTTTAGCTACTTTTGGTACAAGTAAATATTTTTTATATTTACTTATTTGATAACACTTGTTATTTTTTGTTAGGGATCACTGGATGCTTATTATGGTTAACCCTATTGCTCAAAAAATTTGGTATTTTGATCCTTTTAACAGAGAACTAAGCAATAGGCCAGATATGGTGGAACTTTTTAATAAGTAAGTTGAATTTTATTAATTGTTATTTTAATATCCATATATATATATATATATATATTGAATTTCTAACATTTATTCTTTATTGTGACCAACAAGACCTTATCTCTCAGCTTAAGGGCATTAGACTCTTGTGAGAAATGGGTCATAGTTAAGGTAAACCTAATGGATTGAGCTTTTGATCAATAAATCATGGCCTTTTAACTATTATTTTATTGATTTGTGATTTTTTTTCACAGTGTTCACTCCAGCCAAATCAGAGCAATGACTATGGCTATTGCTTGATGAGGTTCTTAAAGGACATTATCACCCATGCCCTTACCACATTACCTAACAAGATATATATTAAATTTAATGATACTTAAATTATAAATTTTAACAACTTTGGTTAGATATCTATTAACTTGAATTTGTTATAACTCTTTGCATACAGTACTTCAAAAATGCTTATTGTATTTAGTATGTCGCTGCACATATAGAGGAGACCCTTGAAGAGATAACTCAAGCTGTGTTCAATATGTGGATAGCAACATTGGTTAGGCTCAATTAGTTTTGATACACACATCTATTTTTTTGGCCAATTTTATGTCTGAGGCCAATTAGTTTTGAAATGTTAGCTTGCAAAGTAGGTAAAATTATATATTTTTAATGGTGTTGGGTTTAGGGTGTAGGTAGATATCGGAAATTAAAGATGTTTGAATTGTAATTTTAATATAAATAATGCCATAAATACTTGATGATTATTTAAAATAAACGTCAAGTATAACTTTACTTGACGGTTTTTCAATTATAACTGTCAAATATTACTAAATATTTGATGGTTATTTTTTAATAACCATCAAGTATATTCTTGCAGGACTCTTGCATTGTCATTGTTTAAGTGATTACTTAATGGTTATCTTAAAATAACTATCAAGTAATCTCTAAAATATTTGACGGTTTTAAATCATCAAATAATTATACGGCGCCATCAATAAACTGTCAAATAATTTTTAAAATAACCATCAAGTAAGGGGATATTTTGTGGTAATGAGATAAGCAAAAAATTGAAAAATTATATCCTAAAAATTTTTCAATTACCCCCTCCCCCAAAATTTTCAATTACCCCTACCTTAGGAAAATCATGCCTCCTTAAAATTTTTCATTCCTCTCCCTAAAATTTATTCTATATATAATAAACTTAAATAAAGGGAGAATGCCAGTGAGAGTCCCTAGAAGGGGGGGACAATGATAGTCCTAAATAACTGAACTACTGAAGGTTTATTTATATATAATAGCGGAAACAATGATAATCCTAAATAACGGAACTACTGAAGGTTTATTTATATATAATTAAAGATTTATCGATTGACTTGTACATATATAGATAAACTTTTAATGATTCAGGGCCTCACTACTTTTTTTCCCCCTCTTCTCAGGCCCTCACTACCATTCTCCCCAACTAAAAATAGTTTTAGAATGGAAGAAACAATAATTAAAAAAATAAATTTCTCTAATTGTATAAATGAAAAAAAATTATCTCAAAAGCTTTCTATACCATACAAAAGAAGTAGATAAATTTTATTTAATAAAAAATAAAAATTTAAAACATTATTATTTTCTAATATTTATAAATTTTTTGGTTTTATAAAGACATTATTATTTTTCTATTGTTATAAATCTTATTTTTAATTTAATTTAATAAAAATTAAAAATATTATGCTTTAAAAATATTAATATTTATTTTAAATGTAAATTTTGCCCCACCTAATTAATTTTTCCGGTTCAGTCACTGGATTGCGTACTCAAAAATTACTGTCTGCGTTCAGCTACGTCATGGAATAATGTTCTTGAAAATGTTGGACGCGATGCCTATTCTTTAAAAATAGTTGTCTTTTTTTTTTTTGTGATCTTGATTTGGGAAACACAGCGGTGCTTCCAGGAGACATCAATGAGCTAATTATAAGTGAGTGTTGCCTTTTGGAAGACTTAAAACCAATAGTGGCATGTCCATTTGTTGCATCCTTGCATAAGTGCACCCCATTTCCTCACCTCAGAGATCTCAATATTTCTAAATGCAGCAGCATAAGGATTCTTTTTTTTTGATAAGAAATAGATGAGCCTAAACTCTAGACTCATTTACAGTACAAGTCTATCCATGCAACGTCTAAGACTCTCCGTGGGAAAGCTAAGAATGTGCAACCCAGGCCACGCATCAAGAGCTTGTTTCGCCAGATAATCTGCAGCAACATTTGCATCACGAGAAATTTGACAGATTCTAATCTCCCATGCTCGGTGGATCATGCTTTGAATTTCCATAATTATATGATAGTCAGGATGTATAGAATAGTTGGTAACCTCTGTCAATGATATGGCTTCTGCTGAATCAGATTCCACCACGATTTTCCTAACTCCAGCATCCCAAGCAATCTTGAAGCCTATTAAAATAGCCCACAGCTCTGCTGATAAGTGGTCACCTTCATCTAAATGTAAGCTAAACCCTGTGATAAATTGCCCAGCCGAGTTCCTCAACAAACCGCCACACCCACGAGTCTGTTGCGTCATCGAGAAAGCACCATCAACACAGAGTGACACCCAACTTGTCTCTGGAGGTTTCCATCGTAGGTCACAATTCTGAATCCCATTTCCGTGCCAATTAATGGAACTTGTCTTTGTTTGAACCCTCTCCAAACAGCTCATCATGCCCTTCGCCTGGGCAATAATACATTCATTGAAGCGACTTTTCCCTCAAATATCCGTTCATTCCTTCTTTTCCAGATATTCCAGCATAGAACCATGAATAATCCATTGTTCATTTGAAACTCTGGTTTTTTACCCTGTTTCAAGTTCCAGCTAATCCAATCATCTATTGTTCGCAGATTAAAGAAGTCCCATTGATATCTAGTGTTGATCACAGACCCCCATAGCTGTCCTGTATCTGTGCAATCTCGAAGGACGTGCAAACTACTTTCAACTGCCCCATTGCACCACGAGCAAATATTATTCGCACTCATACTTCTCCTAAATCTCTCCTCGTTTGTGAGTAATCTGTTTTGGGAAGCTAACCACATGAAGGTCTTGCATCTATGAGGTGCCGTGACCTTCCACAGCTTCTTCCATTTATCATTCTCGCTTCCCCTGGATCCAGAAAGAAGATTGTAGGCTGATTTTATTGTAAAGGAGCCACTTCAATCCCATTTCCAACGCACAGAGGTGTTATTGTTGAACCACTGTAGCCCATCTTTGACGTGAACCCATGTATCTTTAATGCCCTTCTAAAGGTTAGATCCAGGTTTCTTTGTCTTAATCTTGGGGATAATATCACTCCCATACTTGTACTTTTCACAGATAACTCGCACCCATAAGTCTTCACGCTTCTTAATCAAGCCCCAACCGATCTTCATAGCATAAGCTTGGTTCTGGATAGACGCTCGTCGAAGACCTAGCCCTCCTTCTTGTTTTGGTCTGCAAACATCTTTCCATGCCACTAAATGTGTTTTCCTTGAACTCTCTGTGTGGCCCCATAAAAAGTCACAGTTGGACTTGTCAAGCATTTCAAGAGTACTAGCGAGAAGATTACATGTTTGCATAACATATCCAGGGATAGCATTCGTGACTGAGGCTATCAGTGTCGCACGCCCAGCTAGGGAGAGAGTAGATGCTTTCCAGTTAGATAGACGCTTCTTCACTTTATCTACAGTGTCTTTGAATGTGTTTTTATCCACCCTTTTATGCAGAAGAGGCACACCCAGATAGCGACCAAGGTCACCAGTCCTACTAAAACCGAGTTTAGTGCTGATTTCTTCACGTCGAACATGATGCACATTTTCAGAGAAAAACATCTTAGTTTTCATAGCATTGATTTTCATTCCAGAGCTGGCACAAAACTTCCCCAAACACTCGTGTATAACATTAGCTTGTTGGATGGAAGCTTCTGCAAAAATAATGATATCATTAGCGAAACACAGATGCGACAAGGGAGGTCCAGTTTTGCCTAATCTGATAGGCTTCCATATTCCCTCCTCCATTTTTTCTAGAATCAGGTGGCCTAATTTCTCAAGGCAGATCACAAACAGGTATGGTGATAGTGGGTCCCCTTGACGAACCCCCCTTGTAGGCTTAATGATGTCCGCTTTGTTTCCATTCCAGATCAGCTGCATGGATGCCGATGTAACACAATTCATAACGACAGCCTTTATATGCTCTGGAAATTGAAGTTCGTCCAGACATTAGTCTAAGAAACCCCAGTTTACTCGATCATATGCCTTTTCAAGATCAATTTTGATTGCCATAAACCCGCGCTTCCCTCGCATATTCCTCATAGAATGGATAACTTCTTGGACCACGATAATGTTGTCTGAACTATGTCATCCTAGAACAAAACTACATTGATAAGGAGAAATGATGTTAGGGAGAAGAGGCTTCAGTCGCGTTGTGATAATCTTCGTAATAACCTTAAACACCACATTGCATAGACTAATAGGCCTAAGATCTTTCAGGCTCTCTGGTGGATGTTTCTTAGGAATAAGAACAATCAAAGTAGAATTGATTGTGCTGATAGCTTGCGGGTTGAGGAACAACGATTTCACAAACTGCGTCACATAGGTACCCACATGCTTCCATTGACTCTGAAAGAAGATTGCTCCTAAACCATCTGGTCCTGGAGCCTTCAAAGCTCCCATACTATTAATAGCATCTTTGACTTCAATATCATTTACCTCCTTGCCAAGGTCGGCTAGGAAATCATTACCAATAGAGGGGAACTTTCTATAACATTCGAGCCTTGGTCTCCAATTGTCTTCTTCTGTAGCAACATAAGGATTCTGATGAAATGGGAATTATTATCACAGCTGCAAAACCTAGAGACCATTTCTATTAAATATTGTGACTTGATGGAAGAAATAGTTGGACAGGATTATAGTGGTGACATTATTTTCCCTACCACCATCACCCTCCCCAAACTAAGATTTGTGAACTTTGATAAGCCACCAGAATTAAATTTTGTATTCAGGGAACTATGCTCTATCCTTTTTCTCAAATGTTTTTATGCCTTTCGTTGTGAGAAACTATGCCACTCTTCAATGGAAGGAAATGCCCTTCAGATGGAGAAGAGAAACAAGGGATACATTTGGATAAGTAATAAATAAGGTCCATATCTCTCCTCTAAAACTTAACTTTCTTTTATTTTGTGGATGCCATTTTATTATGCTCTGTTTTCTCACCCACCTTCTTTCTTTTCCTTTTTCTTTTTTCTTTTCTCTTTGTTTTATTTTTTATTTTTTGTGTTGAAATTGTTTGGGATTTGAGTTATGGAAGCCAATCATTCCTTTAACTTTTTTTTTAAAAAAAAAAAACTCTGGTGAGCAAGCCCCAACCAGACTGTCATTGATATGATAAAATCATGTCAACATCACCCCCAAAAGGTAACTTTCATTTATTATATGGTTAAAATAACATTTTATTCTAACAAATATTGGGTTTAGTAAAAGGAGCTAATTTTTTGTAATATGAGAAATCAAAGTTCAAATTCTCGTTGAAAGAAATGCTTACATTTTACATCAATTGTGAGTCGAATAAGATTATCTTCAATAAGAGGATATCATTAAACGATAAAAAATTAACATTTTTGCTTTCCATGTATTTTCTTTGAAAGTACCATGGTGGTGTGCTGCATTTCATGATTATATGGATATCATATTATCACAGTGAAAACATACATATCCTGGTGTTGGAGTTCATGCATACATTTTATCTTGCTTCAGAATTTTTCATAACCAAGGCTCATTTGTTTAATGAAAGTACTAAGTGATATCGTGATGAGTCCCTTGTTCAATTGAAAAAAGAGGGGTAAAAAATGACAAATTTGATCTATTTTCTTAATAATAAAACATTACGTCATTTATATAGTGCTTCATATACATGACATTCGTAATCTCAATAGGGTTATATTATTCTATAAAAAAGCATATAAATTTTACAGTTTTGTAACAGAAAATGCTGTTATATATTCTTATGTTAAGAATATCATTAAATATGCAAATTCTTGAAGGGTTTATTTAATTTATGGGAAAATTTAATCCTTTCTTTCATATTTCATGTGTGTTGTAAACATACTCTATTACTCATGTAGAATTGTGTTCTCTACAAAATTTAAAAACGTAGGTCATGTCATTCATAACTTATTACAAATAGTGAAAATAAAAGTTTTTTTTTATATTATATGAAAAATCTACCAGTCTAGCTTATTTGTAGATTTCTTCTTAATTATTAGAATCTAGAATACGTGAACATTGTTAAGTGCAAAGAAGGGGGCTTCTTCTTGTTTGTTTGTTTGTTTGTTTTTTCTGGCTAGGAATGGAATAATTCATTAACCAAGAAATATTGTACTCGAAGGAGACTGTAAAGTGGCTTTGACTTGATATATCGCTCACATTATTTTTAAAACCAAATCAAACCAAATAGTCAAAATAGTTGGACCGTTGATCAAAATTATTAACAATTCAATTTAAATTAAAAAAATATTTTTATGATTGAATCAAAGTTAAGCTACTATTAATTAAAAATTAGAACAGTTTTCAAAAAACTAGATGGCTTTAAACATAAAATTAAAAAAAGCTTAAAAATTAGATTTCTACTTAAAACCAACTTTATTTTTGAACAATTGGATCACATATACAAAATATGATTTGAGACCATTTTTTTATAAAGATGTTAATAATTATAAGTGTAAATGCATATACTTTTGAACTCATTTATATCTAATTTAATTAAGATATACATATTTTTGACAAATTATAAAATTTTAATTTATAATATTATTAATTTACATTCATATTATGTCATTTGATTAACAACTAGGTATATTATAAATTTGTTTCTTATATTTATTTTATATACACATTTAATATTATTTTTGTTTAATTAGTAAATCATCAATCTAATTGTTGGCCTAACCAATTAGATCATAAAAATAAAGAACCACTAACTTTTTTAGTCAATGTTTGATCCGGCTTTTAAAACATTGGTTACTCAATTACTCATTTTTATTTTGTTTTAAGTAGTTAATTGATATAAGCACGGCCAAGATCCAAACAAGGAAAAACTGTCTAATTGTTTTTATTTTGTTTTTAAAGACTCAAACTTGATTTTTTTTAATTGTATAAGGATTAAATTTCACTGAGAACTTATATTATCTCTCCCAAGATATGAAAGGAAAAAGGTAAATATTTTTAATTAAATTATTACGATACAAACATTGAGAAATAAACCCTCAGCCACTTATTTAAACAATAAAAGCCCTTCCCACTCACCCAAACCTTCATTGGTCGAATATCTTACTTACCCCTTCATTCAATTATAAGTTACTTTAGCAGCAATATCTCCCAAACAGTAATAAACAAAAGGAAATTAAACTTTTGTTTTGTTTATATGTAATCCGTGTACTTTCCTTCTGTGTTTCTCATCCCCTAGAATCTGGAAACCCGTGTCATTCGAATATATAGCTAGAACCTATCCGATTGGAAGCTGTATTTGTTACTCTCTCTTGTCTTATTTATAAGATAGAAAGAGAAAAAAAAATAATTTTATTTATAAATAACATCATTAAATTTTTTATAATAAATTTTTTTTACCCTCTATTGAACATTAGATAGAAAAAATATGTCATTGAAGTGTGCATATTTAATAAGAGCAAAGTTAAGAATTTATTAAATTTTAAGATAGAGCTAATTAATTTTAAAGTTTCCGTTGGTACTGGTAAAACTTGTTGAAAGTAATTTATAAGTAAAACTAGAGAAGTACATTTGTTTTTAATTTTTGTTATCCAAGGATGAATGACTCAGAATAATAAGAACTAACGAATGCAAAGGGAATAATTCCAAGCATATGCCCAACATCAAATCAAGAATAAAATTTGCTAAAATGCTCAACGTCAATATCAATTGAATATAAGATATAAAATTTATAGGGGATATATGTTCACAAGTCACATGTGATTTAATGTTTTTTTTAATCAAATTCCCTGAATTTATTTTTTTTTATTTTTACATATTTTATTGAATTCTCTGTATTTCTATTGTTTTAATTTCCCGCACACTTCATTAAAATTAAACTTAATAAATGAGTTTTAGATTATAGATACATAAACTTTTCAAATAAATTTTTTTTACCTGTATGCATAGGATAAACATATAGCAGGTGGATTTCATTGCAAATTAAAATGATGGCATTAGTTACTAATTGGGTCGGGTATAATAAAAAATGATGTTCCCTCATAACATGATAAATTAAATTATGAATCCCCATTAAAAGTATTCACATCTACTATTTGACTGTGCTTTGAATACGATTATTTGATAGGAGGATACTCATAAACAATTAAAAACAAAAGAGGCCATTAACTACGCTGTGGTAGATATCATGTCAGTTAATTAGATTATTTTATTAATTTTAAGGATTGTGAAACTTTCTGTTTTTAAATTTGCCTTAATTATCATTGATCCTTCAAATTTAATTTTTATTACTTTAATCTTTTATATTTTCTTAAATTATTGTGAATCTTTTAAATTTGAAAACACAAATTAATTTTTAAATTAATCTAGTGTGTAAAATAATATTAATGGATATATAATTAAATGAAAATAAATTAAGGAAAAATTATATATAAGTACCATAGAGTAAACTTATTTACAAACAAGTTTCGCAAAATTCAAAAACTACAATCAAATCTCTTAAAAGCTGAGTGTAATTTGAAATTGATGTCAAAAGATAATAATGCCTTTGTTAAGATACATTATATCAATTGTAAATATTTACAACTACTTCATCTGTAAGTTACAACTATCACTTTAACTATTTAAAACAATAACTTCACATATCTAATAGTTAAATCAATCATGTATTATTAACAAATTTAACACTAATTATTTGCAACTACTTTATCCATAATTTACAATTATTATTTTTACTTTTTACAACTATAACTTTACATATTTAATAGTTAAATCGATCATGCATTACTAATAAATTTTAATACTAACTGTTTATAACTACATCACTAAGATGTAAAAAAATTAAAGTTACAGTTATAAAAAGTTGAAATGGTAGCTATAAATTATTGATGAAATAGTTGTAAATTATTTGATTGATGTATTATATTTTTAATAGAGACATTATTCTATGCATCATAATTTCAAATTACATTCAAGGCTCAAGAGACCTGACTGTGATTTTTAAATTTTGCATGACTCATTTATAAATAAGTATATTCCATGGAACCTATAGATAATTTTCCCATAAATTATCATCAAATCAATTTAATTTTTATTAATAAGTCAAGTAGCAAATTTAGCCATATACTATTCTTCAAGAAGCATTTGGTAGCCTAAACTATCAGATGGTGTAAAATAAATCATGAACTTTAAAAAATAGAGCATCCAGTAGCCTGTTGTTAATTTCAGCTGATAAACGTTATGTGGGGCCCACAATGACACATGGTATGACACAAGTATGACATGTCAGCATGATAAAAGTGTAAATTTAATATTTTTTAAGGAGCACTAGGTAGCCTTTATTATAAAAAAAAACAGACCATCTAATATTTTTTCCTCAATTTTGACTAAATATCATTTATTTTTATACTTATAAGACCTACAAAGCATTAATCTCTCTAATCTTCTTACTTTCTTTCTCAACATCAGCTCAAGAAAGAGAGGTTTAAAGAGTTTTTATTTGAAGATGTTTACAAGAACGATGCTAATGAAGTAGAAGCTTGATTTTATTACAAATGGAAGAAACTTGATTCTAGCTTAATTTAGCCACAAATTATTTCTTTTACTTTGTTAGTGTCATTTTTGTGAATATTTTCATATAAGAACTCTTCAAACCTCTTTTTCTTAAACTAATACTGATAAAGAAGGCAAGAATATTGGAGAGATTAATGCTTTGTGGGCCTCACAAAAAAATTATTTTTGTCTTGTTGTTTTTAAAAATCCAAAGTCTATTTTTAACCTAACTAAAAGACTACATATCTTTTTCTTAATTTATATGACTGGCATTAATATTCTGTCATTCATATTAATAAATTTTGACAGTATTATCTTCTTTTTAAACAATAAGAACTAACATAAAAAATGAAAAAAGAAAAAGTCAATGCTAAGTTATTCATCATTGCTACCAAAAAAACAAGATATTGTTGCTAAGTTCATTGCGTATTTCATGCCGGAGTCGATTCTTAATTATTTGTTACGAATATAAATTTTGTTTACAATAAAGATATATGGAACTTCCCAATGACAATAATTCATTATTACATGAGATTTTTTTTTATATTTTTCAAAATATTTTAATCAGATTTAATGTGAACATATCTATTTCTCATGATTTTATCTGAGTATAAAATGATCAGAATCTAATGTCATAATCATTCCATATCAAAGACCCCATTTCTAATGTTATCGAAAAAAAAAGACCCCATTTCTATATCAATAAATTAAAATCAACACCCGACAGTGTGGCCCTTGGTCTTTTCACGAAATGAATATTTTTGGGTTTTAAAATACTTTCACAAGAGAACCTCGTATCTTAATCTTAAAATAATGCAAAAGTACAAATTTACCCTTAAATTGCAATGTCACTTCTATGATTAAAAGAATGCAAAGTTTCATTAACGTGATCTGCATTCGGTAGCAAAGGTGCTCGTCACCCTCATTGGGTAATCTCTGTCATTGATATTAAATTGTTTTTAAAATATTTTTAATATTACATTTATCAAAATAAAATATGAAAAAATTATAAATAAATCATAATATTAAATATAGACTGCTTAGAGTACATCTAAATAATTTATTTTTAAAAATTATAAAATTTTTAATATTAAATTAAACCTTTTAGATTATATCTGCATTATTCAAAATATAGCTGAATAGTTAATTTATAAAAAATATTAAAAATAATATTAAATTGAGTCATCCAAATTAAATTCGTATTAATTAGATTTGTGATAAACAGGTTTAGTAAATATTTTTATATTATTTTTACATATTTTTATTTTAATAAATATAAAATAAAAAAATTTAAATCTGGACTGTCCGTGATGAATACCATGGTGTTCATCCTCTAATAAGTATAAAAATAATTCCTGAGTTAATATTAAATTTTTTATAATATATATATATAAATATAATATTAACAATAATTTAAAATTAACGGTAGATATTATTAAAAAAAATAAAGGGCCGAGATTACCCCATAAGAGTGATGAGCACGGACCAAACACAGATCCTTCATTAACTATGCGCATGTGGTACATGGCCCACATACAAGTGGTGGCATCGTAACCGACTATCCAATGTTTGCTTTCTTTTGAGGACAAGGGAACAGTGCAACACTTTTTTTTTTAATTATTCACAAATATCTTTTTATTAAAAATAATTTTTCCTGAGATATGATTGGGCATATTTATAGTGAAAATTTGAATTGTAATTCGTTACATTACGAGAGACTATCCTTCCCATTATATTTAATTATGTTAGTTGGAAGTTAGAATTCAGTATTATTTACCCAGTATGAATCATGGTCGAAGAGAAAGCTAGAATTCAGAAGGATAGGGCGCACACTTCTTTGTGTGTGATTGTGTGGTGTATTTAAATATTCTTTCCTATTCAAAATATAAACAATTTTTAATAATAATTTATATATTAATGAAAATGTTATTTTTATAAAAATACATGTTGTTGTTCTTTTTATCTTTGTTTTTAATTTATAATAAGTGAAAAAATGTTATAAATTCATGAATACAAAAATTTAGATTAATAAGTATAAAAGGTAAACTGAGTAATTTTTTTTAATAAATAATACTAAATTGTTACTATTTTGGATCTAAATTAATTAAAAAGTGCTTATGTTTTCCAAAGAAAAATATACTCCTTCTATTTAAAAATATAAGATCATTTTTGAGGAGTTGAATGTTAAAAATATAAGGCTTTTTGGTATTTTAATATGTAATCATAACTTTTTTTAAAAAAGTATCCTTAATAAATAAATCACTCTATATTTATTTTAGAGTAAAATAACTTATTGAATGGGAACATATATGAAAAGATAGTGTTAATTTTAAGATAGTAAAAACTTTGTTAAGGGTGAAATTTGTTCAAAATGCTTTATACTCCCTTCAATCCTTATTATAGGACACTTTAACCATTTCATTCCTCTTAAGAAAAGTTAATTTTTTTTTTAATATTATAAAAAAGTGAGATGTATTTTTATGTGGGTAAAATTAAAAAACTGATTTAATTGTTATAAGGTGTCCAATATTTTAAATTAAAAATTAATTTTAAAAGATGTCTTATAAATAATATTGAAGGGGATATTCTTTAAAGATTGGAGAATAATACACACATATAGAGAGGCGGTGAGAGTGAGCGAAAGAGAGGTAAAGACACACAGGAATTGAAAATTGAAAGTGGTTGGATCAAAGCCGACAACATTATCATTTTCTGCGAACAAAGTGCGTGATAAATAAGATCTTTCTTGTTATAAAAATAAATAAATAAGATCTTACTAATAGAAATAAAAATATATACATATACTGATGTAAAAAAACACAAGTTCCTACTATAACCAAGGCTAGAATGTGTGCAAAATAATGAATGATAGAAAAATTTGGTTTTGATATCGTAATATAATTTGTGAAAATAATAACTTGTCTTATTACTTTTAATATGAAATATATTTATACAAAAGAAAAAGATGTATCAAAATCTATCAACGAATAAAATAATAAGAAAAAACAAAACAATCAGTTTATTATATTTATCAATAATATATAATTGTATATTAATGATAAATCCTTTATGAATTTTAAAACCCCTTATATATATATATATATATATATCAATGATAAACATCTTATTTATCAATATGAACTAACCATATACCCAAATTTTTAAAAATTTAATCCATATTTTCTAAGTACAAAATTTTTTTTGCAAGTGTTCCAATTTATCCAATAAAAAAATTTAATATTATCCTGTATTATCATGACTTATAAACATTACAAAAAAATATTCTTTCTTTACTTTATAAATAAGATTGAAGGAGTAGTATGCATTTTTGTTTAATGAGGAAAAGGACAACTACCAAATGCTTTTTTTCATTACAGCTGGAAGAAAAATAATCGCAATTGATCGATGCATTATTAATTATTCTTTGCTGTCATAAGGCTAAAATTTTCAATCCTTGGATCATGTTTGACGAGAGAATGCATGAAGAAGTTGCGCTCTCCGGCCCCCTCAGCCGCGCGTTCTCTGCGCGTCCACCCATAGACAGGCTTTGTTTTTTTTTTTTTCCCCTCCTCTTCTTCCTACTATTTCCAATTCGGATTGATCTGAACTCCTGCTACGTAGAACCATTATAACCAACCTTATTAATATCTTGGAGATATCTTTGTCATATTTATTTAACACGACTGCATATTCTACAATTTAAACTCAGGATCACAAAATAAATTGATTAAACTCCCTCTACTTAAAGTGGAAAAATTTAACCTGCATAATTTATATTGCCACCGTCTCCTATTTCTAGACTGCATGTGCTAGAACTGATGTAAATATGAGGGTTTAAAAAGGCTATTTTGTACTATTGATAGGAGGAAGAGGACAATGCAATATAGAATGGTTATAGAATGGTGGTTAAAGGATTTTGACAAAGTTAAGAGTCTCATTGTTGGCTTTGGGTGGAAGGCTTCTTCATTTCACGGCTCTTGTTCTATATAGAGCATCCCCTACCTTGCATTATATTATAGGACTCCATCTAGAATTTGGAAATACATTATTTTGGTTATATCAAATAGAACTTCATATAAATATTAACTATACCAACCCAGTTTGTGGCATATATACAGCTTGCTCTTAATTTCTTATTCAGTGTTCAAATCGTGCATTGCAATTTAGGGTCATCTGAAACCCAAAATGAATTTGTTACAACATCAAATGCGTATGTTTGAAGCTTGGTAAGATTTTCGTTCTCTTTGTAATTCCAGGACAGGGGGCTGGACGATTTCTTGATTAAATTTATGCGCCATGAATTCATTGACGCGTTGAAAAAACGATCAAATATTTATTTATGTTTATACTTCGATGGTTTAAATTAGGACTAACGAATGTTGGGTATTTTTCTTTGAATTTTGGTGTTAGCTTTCAAAATCGACGAAAGAAATTATGGGGGGAAACCTCTCGAGTTCTTTCCTACCTTCACCCCACCTTCTTCTTCATTTTTAATGATTTATTTGTCAAAGTTGAATACAATTTTTGAGATGAGAAAAAGCTCCCAACGCCAAAAAAGAATTTGGTGGCTTGATGAGGATTCGACCAGATCCCGACTAGGCTTTTTTTTTTTTTTTTAGGGTAAGGGTTATGTCAATGGTCACCTCTATTTCTATCATTTTTCTTCTCAGAGAATGGATGTAGGTTATATTTGGTGGTGGCGAATCCGAGACGTTGAAGAGGGGAATATGTACCATCAAGTGGTGTGGTTCGGTGTGTGGTTGGCGATGAGTTCTACTCCTTCTTCTCTGTCTACCTGGGATGTTAAAGGACTTGTGCTTAAGATGCGGGAGATCGAGTCTGGATACACTTTGTCACAGGATGAAAAGGAGAATCCATCGTCCAAAAGTTGACTTCTTTTTATTATGTGAATATCATTTTATTATTTATTTGCAGATTACATATATATGAACATTAACAATGTTTGTATTTGTCTTATTTTTCTTTATTTTAATTTTAAATATTTGACATTAATTTATTTCAAATCTTAAATTTGTCTTCACAATTGCAATGTTTTGCCTTTACTTCACTCTGTTAAATGGATTTAAGTCTAGCACTTCATTTTAGACATGACCAAACTTGATTACTGACCAATTTTGGAGTCCCGGCCAATAAAACAAGTCGTGTCCTTTTTCAACTTAAATGTAATTGATTTTTGGAAAGTCTGGGTGTGCATACATATTATTTTAGTTATATATCAGTACATCAGATAAATATTAACTATATATATTAAATTAGTTTGTAGCATATACAGCTTGATGCTAATTTTTTTTTATTCAGTGTTTAATCGTACAATGCAATTTAGGATACTTTGAAACCCAAAATGAATGTGTTGATCAAATGGGCTTTGTATTTGAAGCTTGACAAGATTTCCATTCTCTTTGTAATTCATGGAAAAAGGGCTGGAAGATTTCTGATTAAATTTATGCCCTAAGAATTAATTGATGCGTTCAGAAAATGATCAAACACTATGAAAAAACGAATCATGAGCCTCCAAGAAAATTTAGAATTCTACAGAATCAAATATAGACATGTATGTATAATATATTGTGGGGTATAACAAACTCATGAGCGAATTAAGGTCACATTTGTTTATTAGATAAAATGGAAGGGAGTGGATTAAAAAATTAAGACAAAAATAAATTAAATCACCCTTCTCCTCATGTAAGCATGATAAAATTTATTAATATATATTGTAAATATGAAAATTATTACATTCTCTAAAACTCTCACAAATCATGATTCTCAAACCCCATAAATTAAATTATCTCTCCTTCTTATGAATGCACTCACATATTTTTTATCTTTATTTTTTTTTAATCCATTCCATTCCATTTTATTATAGTAAGCAAAGGTAACCTAAAAAAATGTTGATATATAGATTACAATTAGAAACGGGTTAATTGTCATCTGTAAACAACATTTTTTTTAGTTGAAGATATTGTGGCTTTTGTAACAGTAAATTGCAGAGAGATCAAACTTCTTAGTAGAGTAGTGATTATTTGAACAATAATATACATCAGATCACATACCTTGACATTGTGGAAAGGACAAGACCACGGCTAGATGCAATCTCCAACGTTATGTGACAATTGTTGTGAAATGTATTTAAAAGGATTACGATAAACAATGAAAAATCAAAGCATACACTAAAATGACCAGCATGCGCTAGATGCTTCTAATGTTCTTTTCGATGCCCTAGCTTCTCAATTTTTTTTCTTTAGATCATTGACTTCTACATAAAATAAGAGATACTTTCACATTTTGAAATTTTAAAATGATAAAGTTTTGTATTTTTTGTTACGATTTTTCAAAAATCAAAGGTGTAACTGTTATTTTTTAAAAAATTGTAAAAAAATATAAAAATTCACCATTTCGAGACTTCAAAATATGAAAATGTCTCTTATTTCATGTAGAAGTCAATGTTCTAAAAAAATAAAGTAAAATTTAAAATTGAGGCATTACAAAAGATAATAGATAAAAGCACATTGAAAGCCTTTAACCTGACCAGTATTTTCGTTTTCAATCCATTGGGAAAAGTGGGCATATGAGAACTGGAAGAAAATTCAAATAAATAATAAACAAATGTGAATATTTGATTATACAAAAATTTAATAATAATTTGCCATATGCAAGCTTATCCCTTTAATATATTTATTTGGTGTGCGTACCTCAAAATATTTTTTTGTAAAAAAAAAAAAAGGACAAACAGCTTGGGCTTTTTCAAGGAATAAAAATAATGTTCCATGTGGCCGATACCAAATATGTTGTCCTGGATTATCACGGTTGACGAGAATGCGTAAAGAAGTTGCCACCATTGACTGAGTCGCTTTATATATATGTATAATATTGCCGACAGACGAATAAACACCAAGGGCAGTTTCAAAGGCGTTTTGAAAATTTAATATTATTCTACCCATAAAATGATTCATAAATATTTATAAAGCCACAATGACTTCATAGTTTCACAGTTTTGCCTTGTGAAAAACGCAAAGCAACTTCATTCTGCTATTATTGTTACTCCTTCTTCCTCCTTCTTCTCAACATCAGATCATCATCGCTATATACCTACTCGCTCCAGTCATCTTCCAAACCTGATGAGGTGAAACTTGAGTAAGCAACTTTCTCATTTTATTGACTTGTTCGTTTCAGACTTTCATTGTCATTATTCTCTGTCCCTGATATGGGTTTCTTCATTGCTTCTCTTTGCTTTGTTTGGAGAAATTGAATGCGAGAGTGATGGAGAAACCAGGAGCTGGTGGAAGGCCAAAGGCAGTTGACATATGGGAACACGTCATGGTGTTGGAAGGGAAAAAAGTGAGGTGTAAACATTGTGGATTTGAATTTGCAGCAAGTGCTAATCGCATCAAATCTCATATTCATCAAATCAAGGGTCAGGGAATTCGTCTGTGTACTGCTTTTCCTCAGCTTTGCGATACTGCTTCCAGAAAAGTCACCAACAATTTGAAAGGGAAAGAAGACCTCATTGATTCACAAGGTATGGAATAATATTATTTTAGTTTAAACAATGTATGATGGGAGATTGGTACTTAGTTATCTTGTTAGGGTATTATTAGTTTAAACAATGTATTTTAGATTGTGTCTATAAGCTTGTATATTCTAAATTGGCTGTATTTTTAAGTCTGGCTGTCATTAAGAGGGATTAGGGCTAGGCTGGAAAGGCTTCACATTTCTTATTATTATACTTGAGCACATTTTGTTATTACTTTTTTTTTTTGGGCCAAGAACATTTTATCTAACAGTCAAAAGGAATGTTGTCTTGAACCTCGTGCAGAGTTGTAAAGGCCAAGCTAGCTCTTAAGGACTTACAGTTTATAATATCTTAAATTGACAATATTTTCTCAAGTTCAATTCTCATTAACAAAGCTTAGAGTCAGACTGGAAAACCTGTATTTTTTTAATTTGAAATTTTAATTATTCTAACACAAAATTTAATAAATTGTTTTATTTTTATATGTCAATTTAAAAATTAAGATAAACCAAATAATTTCAGCCATGCTATTTTGAAATATCAACAATTTCACCCACATGTTCACTGAAAAAACAAAGAAAAATGCAGGGCCTAAACAGGGTTACTCAAAGTCCTGGCTCATTTTTAATGGACTTACACTACAATAGTTTGGCGTAAAAGTCATTTTATGCTAAGATTACCCATTTTTAAAGGTTGGTTCTAAAAATACGGGGCCCAATGGGTTGATGACTTGACTCATTCAAATTGTTTAGCCCATATTAAATCTAATACTTCTGACTGTTAACAAATATTCTCACACACAAAACTATTATCAATTATGAGTGTCTATATATGTATTTTTTTTTTTAAAAGGACGTCAGGTATAAATTTTATCGATAAATTCTCGTTTATAAATTTAGTTTTTAGAAGGAAAAAAACAGAGAAAACCAGAAACTAGGACCAATACCTTATAGTATTAATTAGACTGTCTAAGAACCTATAGGCATATGAGACGCATAATATTAGTCTTGACAATAAAAAATAAATTGCAAAGATATAAAAAAAAAAAAAAACAGAGAGACAACTTTTCCTTTTGTCCCCTTTCACCCTCTTTTGCCAATTTGTTTGTTGGTGTCATTTTGCACTGTCTTCACCTTGGCGAAGTTCTAACCTTCTCAATGAAAAACTTTACGTTGAGGAAGATATCACTAATTAAATCCAGTAATGTTTGAATCTAACCATATTATTAGATATTAGATGTTTATCAGAGAAAAAGAAATACTCAAGAAGGCCTTCAATTCTACAAAATTCTAAATATTGTTTGATTTTTAATACCAAACCGTCAAACATTTAAGAAATTAATTTATGTTTAATATATAGCATTTAGCCTCTTCACACTACCTTCAGGGAATTATTTTAAATTTAGTGAAGGGTTCGTTTATTGAAGTTTAAACTGATTTTAATTAAATTAAACATAATAGAATAAGATAAAATGTTACTCAGATTAACTTTTTAAAATAATCACTTTCACGAAAAAATGTTTTAAGCATATTTTTATAATTAAGTTACCTAGGTTTTGGACAAAAAAAAAGTTACTTAGATTACCTTTTTAAAATAATTACTTTCTTAACAAATGCTAAATATTCATCAATCTTATAAAGATTTTAATTTTAGTTGAGTTAAACAACCATCGCTTATTGAACATGATCATTTCTTATAGCTTAAATAAACAGGCCTTAAATCTCCCCCCCCCCCCCCAAAATAGTGATGGCTATATACAAGGATATTTCAACATCAAGCTTTCATTGATTGACATAATATGGGATCAGAAAGGTAGTATTTAAGCAATACTTTTATTATTTGTAATATTTCTCTGCCTAAAGATCACAATATGTTTTTGTATAGTGGATTGTGATGATCAGTATATTAACTCTAAATAAGACATTAGTTTTTCATTTACTAGAGTGAGAAATGATTCATATGAACGAAGTGAGAGTTAATTTAATAGCCTAGTCACTATCAATTCAAAGCTTACAAATTTGAATTTCTGTTGTGATTTTTGCAACAAATTGACGTACAACGCATACAGATTTATCAACACTGGATAGGGCAAGAGATTATAACAAACCCAGTGAAACAATGATTGAGTGTCACATGTCCCCCAAAACAATGTGGGAAGGGATAAAGGCTCTCCAACAAACACAAATCCATCAAGAGAGGTTTCAAGTTGGCCCTTTCTCTGTTTCTCATATGGTGAATGAACGTGACTTGCAGTTGATACAATATGTTTTTGAACAATCATGGTTAGATTTATATGCATCCTTCGAGCTATATTTCTAAATAGTATTTATGTGTATTTTTTTTTAAGCTTAAATCACTTGTCTTATATTTTATTCAGTGATGAGACAATTTTCTCCTCACCACCACGTTTATATTTGAATCAATATGAATTTACCACACTTAGACCGCAGACTTGTTTGGATTCTTTGGTGAGTATTTACTTATATTTTTATTCTATTTTTGTTTTAATTAAGGTCTTGGTGGTTATTTAAAATGTAAATTTTTCTGTTTTCCTAGGTAATAGATGTTTTTGTTGATATCTTGACTGACACTGAAAGGAAGAAAAGTAAACTTCTGAATTGGTATCTTCCGGTGATGTTTTCGGTGATATCTTATTCCCTTTTTAATTGGATGATATATGTTATTCTCAAGTTTTAAAAAAAAATATTGACAAGTAAGTTTTTAATGGTTCTTTTGTTGTAGCATGTAGCATTCAATAGTGGTGATTTAAGTTTGTTCCTTGACTTTGTTGCACGACATAAAATGGAAGAGAACTACATGCCTGACTCCATATATTTTGAGAAGGTATTAAGTTATTGTCTTCTTTTAGTTGATCTTTTATTTACCATTATATATGATTTCTGTTTTTGACTATATGTGTGTGTGTATATATAATATATATCAATATGATTTGTTTGATCGCATATTACAGATGTTTATACCTGTCCATGTTGAAAAAAATTCACATGGACATTTTTATTTATACATTATTCATGTGAAGAATCAAGTTGTTGAAATATGGGATTCTCTTCGCGATCATTTTGTGGATGAAAGTGAACGTCAACAAAGAACAAATAAACTGGTAAGTGATAAATAACTGTAATATTCATTTAATTAATACATTGATATTGATATTTTAATTCTCTATATAGAATTAATCTCGTACATGTAGTTGCTTGCTATGGAGAAACTCTTCGGGGACGTTGCGTTCGCAAAATTTCACCAGAGAATGGCAAGCAATATCTCATTACAGCCTAATGATAATGGGTGAGTTTATAATTTTTTTATTCTAAATTATAAGCTTTATTAAAACAGGTGTGCATCCTGACCATATCATATTTCTTCATTATGTAGATATGATTGTGGTATATTTGTTATTAAATATATGCAACAATCAGATAATTATGTGAGCCAAAATCCTTCATTTCAGGTATGCTTGCTTGCTTGCAAACTAGTTATTGTTAAATTCTCTATAAATATTCATTCACATATACCCATGCATATGACCATAGATGTGCAAACACTCTTAATCATATAAATGATATGGACAAAATGTGTAGTTTGACAGTAATAAAGAAAGATTGGATTTGGCTTTAGAGTTGCTCAAGAGTGACTTAAACCAAGAAAGAGAAATACTATATCATAAAGCAGCAGGAAGCCATTCACAAGTTCTAGGTGAAGAAGATATAGACTCATGTGGAATTAATAGAAAGCAGGTTGACAAATGCAAAACAATATTTGATGTTGGCAAAGGGGCATATATGGAATTGGATGATTCTAATGCTAGAGTCAAGAGAAAAAATGTCAGCTCGAAGACAGGTATATACTTCAACTTAATTTTTTTTTTAACAGAAACTTCAACTTAAAGTGTATACAGCCTTTTTTGTAGTCATTTATGCAACAATTTAATTTATATATTTTTCTAACTTCTCTTAAAGTAAGGAATAGCTATCCTTATATGGTTCTGGAGTATTATCATTTTGTTTTTAAGAGATGGTGAAGAATATATAATGCAATATATTCAATTTGTTTTTATATTTTATCCTTGTCACTTCCTATATTTTAAAGAAATAATTTATATCGCCACTTCATGTTAATCGATTGTTCTATTTTTATTATAAGGATGTGTTAAAGGTTATGTATTGCCAACAACGGAGTTAGTGGGAGAGAAGTTTCAAAGTTATATCAAGCAACTATGGAAATGGATATCAGAAAAAGAGGTATCAACAATTGGGATATGGGGAATGAGAGGAGCAGGGAAAACAACTTTAGCAACTCATGTGAATAATATGCTTTTAGAAGAAGCCAGTGATACCTTTGACCATGTTATTTGGGTTACTGTATCACAAGATGATAGCATTTATGAGTTGCAAAAGGCCATTGCAAGATCAATCAATTTAGACATATCTGATGAGCATGATGTGAAAAGAATATCTGGGAAATTATTGCAAGCATCCAAACATATAAATAGATATGTGCTTATTTTAGACAATGTTTGGGATCCTATCTTCTTAGAAGAGGAGGTTGGATTTCCTATTTCGAATAATGGGATTAAATTGATCTTGACAACTCGTTCGCGGGAAGTGTGCCAAATAATGAACTGCATGAAGAGCATAATGCAAGTGGAACCATTAAATGAAGAAGATGGTTGGGAATTGTTTAAAGCAACTCTTGGAACCTATATAATACAATTTAGTAAAGTGGAGCCAATAGCAAGGACTGTGGCAAAACAATGTAAGGGTTTGCCCCTTGCAATCGTTAAGATAGCGAGAAGCATGAGGGGAAAAGAACACGAGAGAGAGTGGAGTCGTATGTTGGAATGCCTTCAAAACTTGGACGATGGGCAAAGTGATATGGACAAGTGGGTATTTTCGGTATTGAAATTGAGCTATGCTTGCCCAGATAATAAATTACAAAGATTTTTTTGGCACCCTGCAATAAGTAACAAAGAACATACTTGCGCTTCATGCAAATTGCTCAGACGCCGATGCGCCATAGACTGCATTTTCGCTCCCTATTTCCCTTCCGACGATCCCCAAAGGTTCGCCATCGTTCACATGGTTTTTGGAGCTAGCAACGTCAGGAAAATGTTACAGGTTCCTCACCACTTCCCCTGTTCTGTTTTGCTTGCTCGCAGAAACACCACACCACCTTTAGCTGTTCTTTCAAGGTTTCACCGTACTTATCTTGTACAAACACGGGACAAGACATGATGAAATTTATAATAATTACAGCATTGAAAAAGTAGAAAACCTTACTTTTCAAGTACATATTTGGTCTCATTTTGCATCTTTTATAATGAATGATTCAGGAACTTCCGGTGCACCAGAGAACCGAAGCAGTGAGCAGTCTAGTGTATGAAGCTAATGCGAGAGTGAGAGACCCTGTTTATGGTTGTGTTGGGGCCATATCGTACCTGCAAAACCAGGTCTCGGCGCTTCAAATGCAGCTTGCGGTGGCTCAAGCAGAGATACTCTGCATCCAGATGCAGAATGATCCGATGATGCTGACAAACCCAGAAATTGATGGCCCCCCATCACCCCAAGTCCTTCTTTCTCCAAAATGACCTCCCTCAGTATCTCAATTTAACTTCTTCTTGCAATGTACTTCATCGTGATCACTCTCTCAAGAGAGATAGCATCTTTGGACACGACATGTTTCTTGAATAAGAGTTTCTCACATGCTTTAGGTTTCATGGCCTTTTTTGTTCCATCGTATCCACGATTTTTTTCTGCATATATAACATGAAGGACGAGAAGTTGTCTGCACTACGATTATTTTAGTGCTACGGAGAGAAGCTGGGAGTAATATAGGGTATAGCATGTGATTATAAGTGCTAATGAGGTAATTTAGAGGGTTCTGAATCAGTAAACCTGTTTAAGCTAATGATCAAAGGTGCTTGTAAATCAATGCATTGAGACGAGGGTCGGTTGGAGTTTGGAAAAAAACAATATATATATATATATATATATTATTTTGTACTTATTAGTTGCATGGTACAAAAAAATTAAAACAGGAAAAATTCTTCGCTGGGATTAGTTGACAGCACTCACAAACTCTCGAGGGTGGAAATCTTTCCTAGCTCTGGCGGTATTGTACCTGTTAGCCGGTTTATGAATGTGAATTGGAGTTTCAAAAATACATACAGTTCTTGAAGGCAAGGCAACCTCGCCAGTTTTGGCGGGAGCGTCCTGTGGAGATTTTATTCTTTCAGTGAACTACACGTTCATTCAATCATGCAAACGAAGATTGTCAACTAATGATGAACTCTATTTCCTTCCAATACACTGCTATTTCAGTCTACATGAACGAGAAAATAACAATTTTTTTAATATCCGCATGCGCTGGCAAATACTAACAATTTCGAATAATGGTGATAGACTAATAGTGATGACGCAAAAGAGAGATAATTTTCTATATATTCTACAAAACTGGTACAATGACAGGAAACCAATAAATACATGCTGCTCATCGCAGGGTTTCAAAAAATTGTGGCATCTCGCACCGTGTAGAGTTGGTTACTTCGCAATACACCTTATTAATTAGGGATTTAATTACGTAGGTTTTCTAAATAAGACATCTTATTTAAATCAGAAGATTTTTCAGTGCGGGATGGACAGATATGACAGAGCATGGAAATGCAGTGTACTGAAGTTGCACGATGTTGGATAAATTAAAGAATAACATTTTGTTGGTGTGGGGAGGAGTGATGCGCCTTTTGTTTAGGGTCATGGCAAAATCTAATATGAATTTGACAGAAATACCGGAAAAAGGCGTGTGGCATGAAAGTTTGCAGAAAGTTTTCTTGGGTGGAAACCAATACAGAAAATTGTGGATAGCACATCTTCAAATTGCTCTAAACTTTCCGCATTGCTTTTAGATTGTAATTATGATCTCAAATGGATCTTAGATGATTTTTTCAACAGCATGCTTGCTCGTACCGTACTAGATTTGTCTCATAATGCCATTGAGCGAGCGTTTGCCCAAATCGGACTCTAACTTGGAATGCCTCATCAAATTATTGCTTTCAAATTGCTTGGTATTGAATTACGCACCGTCATTAAAAAAATTGTGGCGGTTAATATCATTGGACCTCTCGTATACCATCATGACCGAAGCACCTTGTGGTTCGAGAAAGCTGGAAGCTATTTCAACCAAGTTTTGTGACATTGAAGAGTTTATGACTATGTTATGAGTTTCCAAGACAAAGATCATGTACTTAAAAGTCATTGTCTGACGAGTTTAGCTACATTATCGGGTGTGATTGAACTTGCTATTGATGATGAGATTGCATTGCATGAGTATTCATTAAAAAAAGGTGGTTTTTTGTGGTATTGATTTGGGACAGAGTGGTGCTTCCAGAAACCTCACTAACTCAGTTGATTACAAGTGAGTGTCATCAATTTGAAGACTTTAAACCAATATGGATACCATTTACTCCATCCTTGCATAGATGCACCCCATTTTCTCACCTTATGTCCCTCGATATTCAGGAACGCAGCAGCATGAGGATTCCGATGATGTGGAAATTATTTGCACAGCTCCAAAACCTAGAGACCATTTCTGTAGGATCTTGTCAATTGATGAAAGAAATAGTTAGACAAGATTGTAGTGGTGACATTATTCCCCTTACCACCGTCACCTTCCCCAAACTGAGATCTGTGTTATCGCGTTGGCTACCGAATTAAATTCCGTATTCAGAGGAACCATGATCTGTCCTTCTCTCAAAGATTTTAGTGCCTTCTATTGTGAGAAACTAAGCCACCGATTTCAGTGCCTTCTCTCAAAGATTTCTTTTTTCGTTCTCTATATTGTTTTCAGGTTGAATCATTCCTTTTACCTTCTATTTAATTTTTATTCTCCTTAGCAGGCCTCAACTGGATGAGCATTGATCTGATACAGCAGGTCCAGTTCTCCTCCCAAATGTCAACTTTAATTTCTTTTATTAGAGTTAAAATACCATTTTTGCTTTCCATGCATTCTCTTTGGAGTACCATATATAGTTATAAGCTGCATTTCAAGGTTATATGGATATCAATTACCACAATCAAAATATATCTCCTGGTGCTGGAGTTCATGAATCAACTTTATTTTGCTTCAGAATGTCATACCTAGTGCTCATTTCTTCACTAAATGTACTAACTAATGTCATGATGATGAGTCCCTTGTTAATTGAACAAAGAGAGGCAAAAAATGACAAATTTAATATATTTTCTTAATATAATTTCACGTGATATAGTGCTTCAGTGCTTAATATGGTGCGACAATTTTAGTGGCCACACATATATCAATGATTTTGATAATTGCATTGAAGAATTGATATTTGAATTTTGATGTCTCACAGCGACTCACACATGTGATAGAACATGTACACATCTAAAATTTTTAGAACAAGTGGCAGAAAGATTTTACAAATTGTTGTAGCTAAACTTGAGACTAAATGCATTTTCAAGATATATTCCCACTCTCCCCAAACTGACATCTGCGGATATCTCCTTCAAAACTTGACTTCCTTTTATCATAGGGATATCATTTATTTGCAGAGTACATATATGAACTTTATTAATGTTTGTGTTTGTCTTATTTTTCTTTATTTGAATTTTAAATATTTGTCATTAATTTATTTTAAACATCGCATTTGTGTTTACAATTGCTCTGATTTTGCCTTTACTTGACTCTAGCGTTTGGATTTAGTCTAACACTTCATTTTAGAGAGGACCAAACTAGAATGCTGATCAATTTTGGAGTCGCTGCCAATAAAAAAAGTCCTGCCTTTTTAAACTTCAATTAATCGATCTTTTGAAAGTTTGAGAGTGCATGCATATTATTTTAGTTATATCAAGTAGAACTTTAAATAAATGTTAACTACAATTTTGTGTTAATTTATTCTTTAGAGTTCAATTCGTGCCATTCACTAGCACAAAAAGAAATATTTACACCGGTTAAAATTATATAAAACCGGTGTAGATAAAATTGGTGTAGAAACCTTATTCATATCTACACCAGTTATATAACCGGTGTAGATATCGATCATATCTATGCTGGTTGGTTAACTGGTGTAGATAATACTTAAGAAATGGAAATTATTTTTTAAAATAAAAAATCATATAGCTACACCGATTATGGATTATAACCTGTGTAAATATCTCCGGTGTAGATATGACAAATATTTTTTAAAAAAAATTAGGGGCTTTTTTTTTATAGGAGTTGATTTAAATAACCTCCTATCTAAAAAAAATGCCCCCTATTTAAACAACAACATATTTAAATTATCTACAATCCAAAAATTCATTCAACATAAGTTCCAAGTCAAAAAAACTAATGAATAAGAGTTCAAATTATATTTTTTTAGAATAGAAAAAGCAAGAGTTCAAATTATGAACACAGGCAACATCAATTATCCAAAGTCTTTAGTATAAATAACAATCAACCCTATCTTTCAAGGGTACCAAGAGTAAACTTAAAACTAAATGTTGAAAATGAATGCATGGCTTTTAAAATTCATACAAGGGTAAACAGTATAAACAATAAATTTATCAGTTTTCAAAATCATCAATCAGCGTATTAGAAAATAAATTGTTTACCAACCTATAGTTACATATTGTCACTATCTTGTTTTTTCCCTTCAAATGTTTAAGTAAATAAAACAAACCACCCAAAGTTGCTCATCAATGCCGAACACATCATAGCCTCTTTTCCATGTAAGATTTGTCAGCAATTCATAAGCATATTGAATCTGCGAACATATGTAGAGACTTGCCATATTAGCAAAATAATACAATTAAAATAGAAAGAAAAATGGTCAAAATTGTTTGATTTGCCATATTAGCAAGATTATTCATTGCAATCAGTTAAATTATTGTGTCAGAAAGTCTACCAAATATCAAGGTTTTAGAAGTGACAACTGTCAGGGACAAATTCTTCATTTGGCCTCAAAGTCACAGCATAATTTTAATCAGCCTTCAATTTTGTGAGAATTAAGATATATGTAAATTTGAATAACTCTTTTATCACACAGAGAATTTGAAAACACGGCCAAATTACCACTTCTATCTCTTCTTGGAACCACATGGACGGAGCACGTTCCTACTAACTTGTCCACTTTTGGCCAAATAAGACCTAGCCAAATCCAATAGAGTTGAACTCACCAGCTTTTGCACTTACAGAACATAAAATGCACATTTGGATATACTCAAAATCAGCATCAACACTAGCACCGGGAGAATCATCTCCACATTTTTTTTTAAAATTTTGGGTTTCGACAAAGCAAACAAGCACATCTTTAACAAAGTCTAACATACACTAGTATTTATAACTGATGCATATTTTGTGGCTAATTTTGTACAAAAGATTGATCCATTCCCATCAGATGTCAACAATAATAATCACAATATGCAAGTTATGTAAAAAAATACACTAAAGCTTATATTGTTTCTTTTATTTAGAGAATGAGGTTTTACTATAGTTAACTGCAAGTTATGCTACTACAGCTATGCTTTTTGGCACAGGTTTTCCTTCTTACTTGAGCTTTTCTATCTTCTTTTGTGCTTCTTTAGCCTAAGTAAACTTCAAAAGTGCATTTTCTGTAATGACCCAAAAATTTAATTAAAATTTAAGTTGATGGTAAAATATTTTAATAATATTTTTATATATAGTTTGCTATAAATTTACCAAGAAGGAGAGCGATCTAGTGGAACCTAAGCCAATTTGTTGTCCTACAGCTCTTGTGTTCGAATCCCTCTGAGGCTAGGGAGAAATTTTCTTGATTTCTTTTGCTTCAGTCTTGTTGGGTAAAATTACAGGTTTGCCCCTCTAGAAAAAAAAATGAGACAGAGATAAAAATCGCACGCAAGGTTCTGCTCTGCCATTCTTCTTTTTCCTTCGACAGATCTAGAACCAGCTAGCACCGCCTTTTCTCCTCCGATCTATTTTCGTTCTTCCCACTATGAGTGACGCCGGTCACTGTGATGGAGGAGCCCTCCTCTTCCGCCGTTGCATGAGTGGGTTAAGAATGTTGGACTTCATCATCTCCCCTGGTCCGCGACACAGATCGCTCCACCTCGCTCGCAGTCTAGCTCGTCTTCGCTGCTTCCGTCCATTGTTGTTGAGAAATTCCACTGTGAGTTTTTCTTTCCTTGGTCGTTGTCCTGAGCTGTTTGTGTGTGCCACTATTTGTTCTTCTCTTTTCTCCTTTTATGCTTACCGCATCTGATGGGTTTAAGGGAGTTTAAAATTTTTCTCCCTGATTCTGGCGTTTTTAATTTAAGTAGCTGTGAAGGATTGTTTTGATGGTTGTAGCTCTTTTCCCCTGCTTCTGCCTCCGTTTTTTTTTCTCCATGTATCTGCCGATATGAGCAAAGATAGAGAGGTCTCGAGTCCACTTCTCTGTTATTGTTTCTGTGTGCTTGCTCTTAGGACAGAACTGATGAAGCTTGAGTTTTTCTGCAATTTTAATGTTGGACTGAGACGGTACTTAATTAATTTAATTCCTGTGGATTTAGAATTGATATTCTTGTTGGAGGGAATGGGACTCGGGGGTTGTTTGGTTTAAATGTTTATATGGTGAATCTTTGGCAATGGAATTAAAGAGGAAGAAGTTGATTTGAGCTCGAGAATTAGTGTATGGAAGGTTTTTGATAAAAATGTTTGTATGAAGGAGTTTTATCTAATTATGAAGTTGATAAATTCTATCAGGTCTTATGAGGGTGCATTTGGTAAGGGTTCTATTTAAGCCAAGTTAGTCTTGTGGAAAAATTTTGATTATGTAGTTATGGGATGGTTAATTGAATTTTGGAAATTTCATTGTTGATGATGTAAGAAAAATTATGGTGTTGATTTATGATTCATTTTTAGGGGCAATTAAAGTATTTGGATAAAGTAAGTTATAAAATATTATTAAATTAATAGAATTTGGGTGTGCACCTTTGTAATGTATATACCTTGATTAAAATTTGGTTACTGGTGCTTGAGATGAGTTGGAAAGACAAGTATAAAATAGATAAAGCTTTGTGTGTGTGTGTGTGTAAAAAAAATATTGTAAGGGCCAAAGGACTCCAATTATTTATACGTTGGATTCATTTAAGAACTTAGTGACTCCAGTGTCTTTATGGTAAGGGAATTATTAAATTTCAGTAAAAGTCACTAAAAGTTTGTATTATTGAATAGGGGATTTGGAGAGAGAAAATTTTGGCTGGAGTAAAAAAGGAAGGGTTGAAGCTTTAAAGGGTGAATTTTGTGTTGGGAACAATGCGGGTAAGTGAATAGCGTCCCAACTGATATTTCAATAAAATTTTTACTGAAATGTTACATTTTTATACAAATCCTTTTTACAGCAACAATGTGATTATTGGATATTTTGTTGATTAAAGTATTTTTTTTTGTGAAGTTATCTTTACCAGATTTGATAATTTTATTTTATCAGTAAATATAAGTTTGGATTTTAATTATGGGATTTTTCATTCTGGAATTTATTGAATTGATACAGGAATGATTCTTGCGAGTTTGACTTCAAAATTTTTGATTATTCGATAAATGCAAGCATGAGCATTTGATATAAAATTTTGTTTTCGTGGCAAGAGCCGCATTTGGTTATTTACCTCGTGAACTTTGTGTCCACGTTTGTTAATTGTTCTGATAAGTCCCTGTAATATGAATTTGATTATTTGATGATTTTATATTCCATTGGTTTTTTAATTAGTGAATTATTTATAATTATTTTATTTTTATTTACTTTTTTGCAATCAAGTGATAATAATATTTGATATGATATTTTAATATTTCAAGATTTTATTTAAACTTTATAAAATTCTTTTATTTTTGAAGTTTATTAAATTTTATTGAAAATTGTTGCCTCTTTGAATTGCATAATTGTTTCAAACTTTTCTTTTATTCATGTTCAATTATTTATTGTTGGGACGTTATTCACTGGAAAAGATATTTTGGTCTCAGATGGTATAGTTGAACTCGTGACTCGAGATATCCACTGAGGAGTTTTATTGCTGAATTGAAGCAGAAGAATTATTTTAGTCAAATCTTAATTTGATAAAAATTTAAATTTTATCCCTACGTTGACGTCTGGCCTTAGGTGCTCCACGTAGACTATAGGTAAGATCCTCACATTTTTTAAATTGAATATCTGATTTAATATTGTAACAGTTTTTAATTACTCTATTAGTGTATTTAATTTATTAATTTCAGAATTTTTTCGATCACGGCTTAAGGGATGTGAGTTTTGTGCCTATATCTTGTGCCAGTCACACCTCAGTCTTGGGGGTGTGACATTTCTATATCAGAAATTCTGCAATTACATAAACTTCAATCATATAAAGACAATTTAGATCCGTCTTATTCTTGGACTAACCACTTTCTTACACTAATAATACATCAACATCATCGTTCACAAATATTAAACCTGGGTGATAAATTTCAACATGGACACATGGGAGATGTTTAAGAATTGACCCCACCTCATTGCTACTGGAGCCAAGTTTTTGAATCCAAACTCACCTCACAAGACAAATAGGTAGGTTCTGTCACTCCCCAGATTTCATGGATCCCACCATTACTGCCCAATTGTCCACCGTTCAAGATCCATCGATTCACCATGCTTAAAAAAAAAAAAGTTGCATTCGCATTTTCCCAAAAGAGGCTTAAACAAAGCAAAAGTAGATTCAAAGAAACTGAGCACCTCAAAGGCCAACAAATTAAAGCAAACACACTTGCCTCCCACCATAAAGGACAAGATATTCTCTAAACCCACAGAACCACAACTTTGCTTTGAAATTTAATCAACTATTGTACATTTGGCAGTTGTAATTATTTGATGAGTAATTTATTTAATCAACTATCGTAAATCTACCACAATCAATCATCATGAATTCAAAATTGGAATTCCAAAAGGACAGACTTTTGATTGGCGGATTAAGGGCTTAAATGTGATAGGGAAAAAAAATTTTGGGGATGGTTACCTATCGCGTCCGATCCCTTGTATATTCCCCCTATCCATGGTAATGGAATTCACGGAGGAGCATGAACGAATCGGAGCTGATTTCTGATTCATTGGAATCGAAAGTGGTCTTTTAACCAGTGAAGACGCCCTTAACCTTCTCCATCAAGGAAGCATGGGCTATTAACGAGGAGAAGATAGAGCGGCCGCGTCACATAGAAGAGTCAAGAGAGTAGAGGCTAACTGGCTGAATCAAGAGGGGAAGTTGAAACGAAGGCTTAGGGTTTACCTTAACAACACCGGTTATATTTATTAATAATCTAAAAATAATGTTTTAAAAAATTAAAATATATAACTGTAGTAGCCCAGAAATAATAATAACAATAAATAATATATATAATAATAATATAAATATATTAAGTTGTTTAGAGTATATTTTATTTATGTTTGGAGTAATTATGACAATATGAAGTGTTGGTAGAGTGGAAGTGTGTATGATATCCATTACTAAGATTCCAAGTTCAAATTTCTGATGCTAAATGGGATTTTATTTTTGGTTTCAGCTCCTCCAAAATTACTAAACAGCCCTCTCTTCCATTTGATTATTATTCTTTTCTCTCCTTTCCAATACCACTGTACAGAGCTGAAGAGGGACTTAGAATTTCGTCTCTAAAGCTTCAAGGTTCAACAGAAAGAAAATCACTAACCATCATCTTCCTCTCCTCCGTTTTTTCTGTGCGCAGCACCAATATATAGAAGTGAAGGCTTATCACTATTTTGATACGTCCAGGCCTTCTTTGTGCATCTGCCTCTGTTCATTTTTTTCTTGTCGTTGTTCTACCTTTGCTGTGCACATCTGGGTCGTTGGCTGATGGAAGAAATCAGGTCGCTGGAGTGGGTGTGCTGATCGCGAATCTAAATTAGCACTGAGTTCGTTTTCTTCTCGTGAGTGATGCTCTGTTTTTCCTTCTTTTTGGTTCAGAAAAAAATCTCATCTTCTTTTCCTATTTGGTTGACAGCCTCTGATCTCTCCCTCCTTTATTCTGTTCATTTGTAATTGGGGAGTGAAGGAAGAGCTAGTATGGTGTTGTGGAAGAATTAATTCATGGGTTGAGGCTGAAATATTTCTGTATTATTCTTCCCTGGTTCAGTTGTAGATTTTGTTTTCTTCCTCTGTGTGTGTGCACTATCGGCTAACTAAGGTGAGAAATTTGGCATTGTTTCAATTGTTGGTCTATTGTGCATGTGAATGGATGGAATAATGGAGTTGAATATTGAAAATTATTCTCCTTGCTGCTGAAAAACTTGAATTAAGTTGAATATACAATAAGAAAAGGGGATGATGATAGTGCAGATTAAATTCTCAATTGGAAATAATT
>NW_026555339.1:16767161-16840167 GCF_029017545.1 Prosopis cineraria
TATATGATTCACATGAGTTGTATATTTTAATTAACCTATAAATTAATTGGACACACATGAATATTGTATTGCCAATTCATGAATATCATGTTGTGCATCTATATATATTTGTTATACATGTTTTGTGTGACTTGTATATTTTAACTTACAAATCAACTAAACACACATGAACATTGTATATATTAAACAATTCCATGAATATTTTTGTACTATGGATGAAGTTTTTTCACAAGTTGAGTTTTCAAATTACACAAAGGGCAAAATTATACTTTCGCTCCCAAAAAATAACAACAAGAGCTCTTGAGTCTGAAGCACAATATTAGAATGTATTGGTCTAAAGTATAAATTTTTCTTTTTTTAGGGCTACAGTGCGATTTCCCAAAATTAAAATAGAACGCTTAACTAAAGCAATATTTTATTTCAGATAGACGCTACATATTTTGAAAATAAAAGTAAAGTTTATATAGTTTCAATAATTTTTTTAGAAAATGGTGTAATTTTCTTTTAAATTCTTGCTTGTATTCTAAGAAACCTCAACCTACGTACCCTTCTTGACCACGTTGTCCCCATCACACTAAAACCTAAAAGTGGATATATTCAAGTTTATTTGTGATGCTGTGCCCAATATGGTGATCAATAATAATTATAATATTGTTTAGAAATATTTTTGGTTGAATTAAAAACGACAAGGATGACTCATAAATAATGCACTGCATTATCAAACAATTGAGGCCGTGAGAAAAACGACATATGTATAGAGATTGTGAGGCCAATGTTGAAAGCCGGGATTTTGGGAATTCATTCATTAATTCCTTCCATGAATCACCTACGGAAATACAGAAAGTCATATTCCTTGCGTGGCAAATTATAAAACAATTTTAAAAAAAAATCAGCATTCTAAAATATAAACTACTTTAAAAAGATTAAAGTTTTATTAATAAATTTATTTTAATATTAGGAGAGAATAATCTTTTAAATGACACTTAAATTCTTTAAAAAATTAGCCTCATATTGGCTGTTGGTAGGTGTGAGCAAAAATGAACCAAACTGAAAATCAGATCAAATTTTTGTTATTTGATTCAATTTATTTAATTCTTCAGTTCGATTCAATTTTTTTTATAAAAATATTTTAGTTGATCGATTCGATTCATTTATTAATATTTAGAATTGAATAGAACAAAATTAACTAAATTATCATGTATATATATAATCTATTAATTTATAAATTATATTTAGTTTATTAATTACTTTAGTTTTATTTTACTCTTTTTAATATTATACTTAAATAAAAGTAAATATATAATTTGAGAAGTTGAAACCTAAATCCCTCATTAAAATAAGCTGCTATCACTTTACAAGCCCAATTTATATATAAGTCTTGTTTATTTTAGTAAAAAAAAAAAATTAGCCCAAGTCCAAGTAGTTCAACATGAAATCCAAACTAAATTAACTGACCAAATCAAATTGTCAAATTTAGGTTTGGTTCTTATTCAGTTTGATTACTTTGTTCTATTTAATTAGATTCATTTTTATCTTTGTTTGATTGATTAATTTTATATACTTTGCCATCAAATTGACTGATGTTCATCTCTAGCTATAGGGATATTTTGGGCAACAAGTAAAAGGTTTATTCAAATATTATCATATCTCTCTCTATTTAATTTATGCACTTCTTTCTTTTCAATTTATTAAATAAAGAATATTTTTAAATTTTATGTTTTTGTTTTGAAAAAAATAAAATTGCTAAGTATATTTAATAAGATTTATTGTTATATGAGATTTTGTTTAAAAATATTATAATTAATTTAGGACGGTCTATATGAGATGAGAATATTAAAGATTAACGGACGTGCGGTTAGTAGTTATCATAACAAACAAGAATAACTTAAAACTCTTCAAATAAAATTGTAGATTCCAACCTTACGTAGAGTCCGTCCCAATTTACTTGAAAGCTTAAGATGTGTGAGAAAAAAATATTTTATAAAATAATTTTTTTTCCAAGCTTTGTAATATATTAAATCTCAACCATTGAAGTTGAGATCTAACGGTGGAAAAGATAGGAGGAAAGAAGCCAATTCCAGCATAGTACTATATCCATTTTAATTTGTAAGATATGTTTAGATAAAACTAACTATACTAATAAAGAGGCATTAAATAAACTTTGCAATCTTATTTTCTCAAAATAAAACATTAAACTTTCAAAAATGGAAACTATTTGAGAATTTTTTTTTTAAAGAGAGATAGAATATGATAAGAAAGATAATATTAGAAAAGTATAGTCAATGAAATCTTATTTTTATCAATCAAAGTGTTTTATATTGTGAGATACTAAATCTTTTTAAAAGTATCTTATAAATTAATACAAAGAGAGTGTCCAGATTATTTTAAGAACTCAACTAAATGAATTGTCAACCAAACTGGCTAACAATTCAATTTAGACCAAAAATTTTTTTTTATGGTGAATCGAATTGAATAGAAGTTGAGTTACTATTCAATTATTAATGTCATTTCATATCTATTTTTAACTCTTAATACGTTATGGGAAATAATTTATAGTGTCAGGAGATCCCACCCCTTGTGTTTATAAAAATGAAATACAGTAAATTTATTTAATTTATTATATCTAAATTATATTTATTTATTTAATTACATTACTTGTTTGACTATTAGCCTATCCATAAAAAATGCCTTTCCAATTTACATTCGATTTGGTTTTTAAAACACTAACTCAAACTAGATTTGAAAAATAAGCCACAATTTTATAAATATCATATCTTCTTATAAATTACACAGACAAATTAGGCTCCATGAATTTGAATAAAGTCCAAGATGGCTTTCTATACTTTCTATATAATTCTGTATTGGTTGACTTCAGTTTTTCATTTGTCCCCTTCTTATAATTTTGTTTTACCCTTATTTGGATTAATCCAAACACTGAATTTATTTACTTATCTAATAAAAAATTGATGCTCCCTCCCTTTCTTTCTAATTGTCACCAATTTCAAAAAATTTATGTATCTGTTTATTTTTCATTTTAAAATTTTAAAATAACATTAATTACTATTTTCTAAACATATACTATGTGTGCTTATTATATTAGTCTTTTATAGTAAGAGTAAAAAAGTATTATTAAAAATACTTTTAAAATATGGAACAAAAATTTTACTTTAGAAAGACCAATATAATAAAATCAAAGGAGTACTCCATCCATTAAAAAATATAAGACATTTTTTGAGAGATTAAATATTTAAAAATATAAGGTAGTTTTAGTATTTTAGGTAAAATTATTATATTTTTTTCTAAAAGTGCGAATAACAAATAAATATTTTTATATTTATTTTATAGTTAAATATTATATTGAATAAAAGTAAATATCAAAATATAATATTAGTTTGAAGATAATTAAATACTTTATTTAAAGTTAAATTTAATTAAAAATATTTTACATTTTTCAGAGAAGAGAGTACTTATTTTTATTCAACTTCAGCTCTTTAGATATATTGTGCACTGATTTTGTTTGATGACTTCATTGAGCCTCCTTATGCCTTTAAAATATGAATTAATTGACATCAATTTAATTTGAATTTTTTAGATTAAAAAATAATAAAATATAATTTTTAATATTTCTCCTGTCAAAAAATTCAATACTAAAAAAAATAAAAACTTAAGCTGTATAAATTAAATTTAAATTATTTAAATTTTTCTTAATGATATTCTATTCATAACTATGAGAAATCCTTAGAGATAATTAAAAAAAAAAAAAAAGGCAGAGACTAGAGACCAAATCAATACAAAGGTGCAAAGCAGGTCCCATCAACTTTGGCATTATCCCAAACTTTCGGGTAAATTCAAATTTCAAAAAAGTGTGACACTCAAGCTTTTGTTTTTTGGTGGAAAAGCTTTTTTTTTTTTAAATTCAACATAAGAATCAATTAATCATGTCATGTCACTTTTGCCGACAAAATTTTTTTCTCTCTCAAGTTTTTTTAATATATATATATATATATATATATATAGACATATATCATTTTCTTTCCATGCAAGCATTAATTTTTGTCGTTTTCCATGTTTTGTAACTACCTGCGGTTAATGCAACAAAACCAGACACTGATAGAAAATATTTTTTTTAAAAAGTTTTCCTTGCAGGTTGCAGCTAAATTGATGCACCATGAATAATCTTAGATCCTACATCTTGATCCAATTGATAAAAATTTAACCAAATGATTCACTGATCATGGATTTAAATCTTTTATTGATAAGATAATTTTGTCGATAACAAACTTATAAGTATTTTTGTAAGTATGTTTAAATTTAAAAACATGTCCTATCTCAAAGTCAAACTTACCTATATTTAACAGTATAAAAAAATAAATACCTTGATATTTTATTTAAATTCTCTTTTCTTTACCAGCTACTTAAACTATCTTTTTTAATTCAAATCGATTAAAAGTCAAAATTATTCTTATTTAAAATATAAGTATTGGTATAAAAAGGAATTTATTAGCATGTAATTTATATTATGTTTCTAAAATGCTATTTAATTCAAAAAAATTCTGGCTTGACATGATGACCCTGGTCTCTTGTTAACCCAATACACATCTCATCTAAAATATTTTGTACAAAACATTTACCTAAACTTTGGCACTTCTTCGAAGTTTTTGACCAATTATTTTTTTTAGAGTTTAATAAAATAAGTAGGTAATGTAATTTAAAGTAATTTAATGAAAAATATTAAATTAAGCGATGTGTATTTTTTTTTGGTTTAAGGAAAGAAAGATATATTTAAAATAACTTTACATAATTTTAATATAGTTTCTAGAATTTTTTGTGTATTTTAGGCTGATTTTGTGGTGCCAGCAATTTGCACAAAATGGCAAAAAATTTGGGGATGACCGGATGAGTCTCGAAACGTATGGACCATCCCTATTTGGATTTAAATCTTCTAACATTGTATTTTTTTTTTAGTATTTTTTTCTCATTTTAGTATTATTTTTAAAATATAAAATATTTTTCTTTAAATAGGAAAATTCCATGAATTCACTTGATATCAATTTCAGAGAATTTAAAATTTTAAATCCTCCACATTTAATATCATTTTATTTTACATATTTACAAAATATTTGAGGTCAAAAAGAGGTCTTTCATGCATATCTTTTACATTTACACAGATTTAAACTCAAAATCATAATTGAGCAGTCATAATTCATTCTTCTATCCACACCAATTAACAGTGGCAACAAGCCTCCCTTAATTGAGAAAATTACATATGATGGGTATGAATTTTTAGATTTTGCACTTCTTTCCCTTTATATTATGCGTCCTTTTTTTTAATATTTTGAATGTTAAATTCATGTATTTCTTTCTCTAGACTCAAATTCAAAATTTTTAACACTCCAGCTCAAAGCCTAGTAATATAATAAATATATATAATTAATTTTTTTAATTATTACATTGCTTTTAAAATTAATAATTTTTGAAGAAAATCCTCCTAATCCAAGATCTTCGCTCCCATTGCATGTTGGTGATAATTTTTTATTTTATTCAATATAAAATATAAAATAAAGCTAATATTTTAGCATATCTTTTTCAAAAAATAAATTCTTATTAAAAATTTTAAATTCAAACTCTTCAAATCTAATTTAGACTGCCCAAATATCATTACAAAGAAAACGACCAATGCTGACCCCCGGAATTGATAGCCCTACGTACTCATCCACCTTTGTGACCCAAAGAAATACGGAATACCAAATAGAAATTGGTACGAGACAAAGTAATTTTGAATTCTTTTTCGTCTTTTTTGTATGGTTGAAGTTTATTATCAAATCTGTCTCATATATCGACTTATTTGATTCTATTTTCTATTTTTATCTTTTTAAAACTCTATAGATTGATTAAAGGATGAATGAATTATTTATTTTGTTAACATAATTGTCATTAATGAAATGCTAAAATATAATTTTGATCCTTTAACTTTATGAGATTTCAATTTAGTTCATTAATTTTATAAAATATCATTTCAATAATTCAATCTTTTAATTTTAATACCATTAATTTCAAATAATTATTCTGTGCTAATCATTATTATTTAAAAAAAATTAAACTTAATATGTCATATTTTGTCAATATTTAAGAATTTAATGCAAATTTTTGTGATGAAATTAATAGCCTTAGAGTTAAATGACTTAAAAGATTTTATAAAATTAAGAAACTAAAATTAAACTTTATATAAAGATAAATGACATTTTATAAAATTAAAGAACCAAAATTTTTTGTGATGAAATCAACATTTTAAAGTTAAATGATTAAAAAAACACTTCATAAAATTAAAAAATCAAAATAAAATTTTGTATAAAATTAAAGGACTAAAAATGTAAGAAAATATGTACTCTATCTTTTCTCTAATTTTGCAAAACAAGAAATAGCAAAACATTAAAAAAAAAAAGATGTTCTCATCTTTTAATTTTTCAGAACAACTTTTAACTCCCCCCCCCCAAAAAAAAAGATAATAAAAAACTCATTTCCAAAAGTTCAATCAAAATTTCCCCCCTTTTCAAAATAAAATATTGTTTTGAAAACAAGTAATCAAACGTGTTTGTATTTCTTGTTTTCTTGGTAATTGGTGGTCTACAGAGTATTATGATCGACGCTGCCAAGATGACATACAGGGCTTTTGGGTGGTCTAAACAATATAATAAATACAACAATATTCAGCACGTTCGATTAAACCACACTTGAAGCTTGACTAAACAAACAATTGAGTCACTTGAGCTTATCAAATAGATGCAGAGTGAAAGAAACAGGATGAACATTAAACCATAGCTACTTTGATCAGCTTCATGACATATAAAGCAGTTGAATCCCAATAATTTTGGGAATATGATACAACTATACCATAGCTAAGATCAAATTGAGCATAAAATGCTAAATTTTCAACAGCATCAAGAACTGGAACCAGCAAATTCAATTTGCAGCAACTGAAAATGTTGAGTCCTGACATTGTCACTCAGACCTAAGTCAGCTACTTCTACATGCACAAACTCGGTGTCAACAACTATTCTACACTGCACTACACTGTCTTGATCAAGGAAAAGATAACAATTCTCATATAAACCTTCCTTTGGTGCAAGATTCATCAAGCAGGATTTAGGAGCAGAAAACTTGAAATTACCAACACTAAATCCTTCTGGGTCAGTGGCCGTCAATACGACACGGTGTTGTCGACCTAGAAGCTCTGTGACATATCGCATATCCCCAACAGCAAGAGCCTGCCGGACACGGGTAGACGACACCTGTCCTTTCTCTTTTGGGTTGTTGGTACTAAAAGTTGCAGGGTTTTGATTCTTGTCCATAACAGACTTTATTACGTAAGCTTCCATACCATATCCTGACACAGCTTTACCAATTCTGATGCATCCCCAGCAGCTTTATACCCAAATCGGTAGTTCTCGCCTGCCACAAGCTCCATTAAAGGCGTTTATCTCAGTCTCATGAAGTAGATATGCAATATAAAACTGCAAAAAAACTGCACCTTACCACAATAGGAAAGATCGTGGTAATGTTATTTGAACAGACCCTAGATTTAGGTTTTAACTAGTACCTTCTCTTGTAAGTCCCACCTTGATTTCCTCATTACTTCTCTCAACAGACAAACCTTAAACTCCCTGCGAGTGAAATCTTGTGTGTGGACAGTGGTATTCAACAGAATATATACCACTGACGTGCTGCAAATTCTAAGGCCAAATAGGGCACTGCCACATAACATTAGTTTTGTGTGCAGGAATAACTCTGAAAGTACCGTTGTTCTTGCATTGCAGAATGGCCACAACACTAGGAATGAGTTGTTTGAAGTTTTTCTTCAGATTCAGATTGTCAAAAAAATTGAACTTATTGATTTATTATATTCACTAGTGAAGAAATAAAGATCATGGTTGTTTTCCTCATGATTCAATGTATTTTCTTAGAAAGAAATGCTAAATTTTTTGCAGTTCCTACACAACTTCAAATGACTTAGGGGCAAGGATCGTATCTCTTCCTACACAATAATTGTCATTCTACTATACTAAGTTGTCAATAAACCTTATAGTATTTATTTGTGTTGTGAGAAACTTGTGCGTAATTCTCCCTCGTGACTTTCCTAGTGTCATTTTCCCCCCTATTGTTTTCCTTCCCGCTTCTTTTGAGGTTTCTATCTTTTAGGAAGCTGTCTTGTCCCACTCTCCAGTAACACATTTTCTATTCAAAAACCTTCCCCCCTCAATTTCAAAAGACATAGGTTCCTCGAATATTTGGAGAAAGTACCAGACCCTTCAAATTACAAATGTAATATTGGACTCCGATGTTCATCTTATAAAGAACCAGACTTTGTAATAAGTAATAACAAATCCAGAAGTTTTTTTGGCCATTAACAGGTCCAGATTAGAACCACACTCAATCTATCAGAAAATATAATTACCTCTTATTCCAGTACTGGACTTTCCCTATACTACAAGAAATAGTATGCATGTAACCACATCAAATGCAGAAGAGAATGATGTTAGGATACAATATGGAAATGTTACTTTACCAGCAACAACTCCACGAACTCTGAGCTCTTTTGATAGCTTCTCAACAAATTGACGAGGACTGAGATGTCTCACCCTTGAAAACTCAACCTGGTACTCTTTTGGGACCATGTTACAACAATAAGGAGCCCAAGAAGACAGCACTCGCTTCCGGTCGCACTTGGCAACTACAGGAGCCCTGTTTAGGAAGTAATTAAAAAGATGGCCTATATTGTCTCTTTTCCCAATTACAACACATTCATTCATTACTCTAAAATCTGAAAGCCTACCATAACCAATGAGAAAAAAGGAAACTGCTCTTTAGCAAGGAGGACATTGCCCAAAAGATATTCATCGGAACTCAAAACATCTATAACCCAAATTATATATCTTTAATACATACCTATTGTCACAAGTTTCTCTAAATGAATACAAAAATGCCATTGCAATTGCATTGTTACTCAGACAGTGTGAAAGTTATTGCCAAGGCAGCTCTAGATAAGGGTTTGCAATGCTAATTAGAGGAAATAGATATTTTGCCGTTTGCACCATAACCAATTTGATAAAATCATCCAAATATCTATCAATTCAGTCTCCAATGCTGGAAGATAACTTCATTCCAAGAAATAAAACAAAGTTATTTTATCCTTTATACAATATGAAAAGATCAGGAACCAAACTTGTTCAACTCGTACCCAGTTATGGACCACAATGGCAGCTTCATCTGCATTTAAGTTAAAATATAAAAAACTCCCCTGAAGTTTGCATCATCTGTACAGAATCCCTTTCATCTTCAAAACTTGAGAATAAACTCCCTTAAAAGTTTCTTTTGTGTGCATATAAACACCCTTCTGTTAATCACTCTATTAAATGATAAACAGAAAAGTGCCATTTATAACATAATCAAATCATGTCGAATCTAACATGGAAATATGAACATTTTTATATCTACAAAGAGTCCATGAAACCCAGGGGGGCAGGTTCCCCCAAAGCACACTATATTAGCATCTGAATGTCTTCATCAACAAAATAAAGGAGACTCTTCCGTTCTCCAATTTTGGCACTCTGATCCATCTGGACCTTCACCCTCCATTCAATAATTTTGTCTCTTCCTTCTCCAATCCATCACTTTCTTGCTCCCAATTTACAAATTCTTCTCAACTTCCTTCACCAAGGCATCAGTTTGATTCTAGATGACCCTTGGAGTTTAGCTGAGTAGCAATTTCAGCATAAAGGGAAAGAAGAAACATGAAAAGAGGAAGTGAGGTCAAAATTCTGTAGGTATGCATGCCTCTACATGAAAACAAAAGCCAGTAAAATCTATTACAATAGGAACTAAAGGGTTCACTTCTATGATTAAAACAGCTGTTCTAAACTTGCAAGCAATATCACCAAGAATTTCTTATACAAATCAGTCTGGTAACACACTTTTTGGATATCTACCTGAAAGTTTCATTAATAGAAGGAAAGAGAGAAGAAATCGTAAACAGGAAAGCATGAAAGTGATGAAGTAGAGAAGAAAGATACAAAGTTATTGCATAGAGGGTGAAGGTCCAGATGGATTAAAGGGGCAAAAATGGAGAACTAAAGAGTCATCTCTGTTATGACAATGAAGACATTTTGATGCTAATGAAGTGCATTTTAGTAAAACCCTTTCTTTCTTTCTTTGGTTTTTTTTTTTTAATGGACTCTTAGGTGACTTGAATAAATATTAAAAATTGTTTATATTCCCATGGTAGATGCCACAAGGTTTTTATCATGTCTGAAGTGGCACTTATCTGTTAATGATTCAACGAAGTTATTAACAGAATGGTGATATGTGCATACCAAATGAAAGTTCAAGGGAGTTCATCAAGATTTCATGGTCAAGGGAATCATGTGCAGATGATTTCAAGCTGAGCGGAGTTCTTTATATTTTAGCCGAGTTTATACTATTTCCACTAATCATTCAAAATACAGTAGTGGTGGTTGAGAACATTCTCAAGAATTAGATATTTGTTAGTCCACATACAAGAAAGATTTTGGAATGCTAGTATTAGCTAGGTAACATGTAAACATTCGCCCACTTCCAAACAGACAGAGAACAATGGCTAACTAGATATTTGATCTAGTCCATGTAGCAAAATTTTCTTGTTCTCAATTGTAAAGTTATAACTACCAATTGAAAGTGTAAGATTGTGCAACTGGAACAACCAAGCATATTTCAAGTTATATAAACTGATAAAAGAAACCTTTAAACGGATTTAACAGAATATTGTACTGGATCATACCTTTGTTCCCAGCCAAGTACTTCAGCCATTCCAGCAAATGATAAAAGAAATGGAGGCCCAGCCCTTGATGCTTGAATGGCAAGCTCTCGATGACCAATGTGCAATGCATCAAACTTTCCCAATGCTACAACTCCTCCTGGAAATGATCATGATAGGTTCATATAAATGTTATTAAGATATTGAGATAGAGTTATATAAAACATATATAAAACATGTAGCCAATAGTAAAAATTTGCATGTAATGGATGAACAGGGGGGGGAATGGAGGGGTTGGAGGAAGGAAACCACATTTGCATATAATTGTAACTTAAGATTCCAACTATTCTCAAAAGAGTAATGTAGCATTCCCAAATCTGGTACAACTCAAAGCACTTGCTTAATTGACAGCTACAATTGGCTAAAATATTTTATTGGAACAAAATAGTCACAAGCATGAGTGATATGTTTTATGCAATTAACTCTTACAATTTTCAGTCCTAGAGAGTAATAATAAGAAAAATGTATTAGCTGAGCTGAGGACCCAACTACAAGGGCCATTTTAGTATATCCTAGTCCTTTGATCAACTTTAAAAGTACAGAGAATGTTCAAGCAAGTTGATAAGCAGTAGCACAAACCATTAAAGCAATAATAAGCTGCTGACCCACCCTCACATCCCTTCATTTTTGAATTAAAAGCCAGCAAGTAATACAAAAATGAAAAACTAAAAACAAGGCTAGGTGATGTAACGCACACTCACACTTGCTCAAATTCAAAGAGAGGGAGAGACTAGGGAGAAAAACTGAAACTGAAATGGAGAGAGAAGAGAATGGAGAACAGAACAGTAGAGGAAGCAAGAGAGAGGGAGAGGAGATAACACAAAAGCAACTTATTTCGTTCTAGAATAATATTGCTCATATTTTGTGTCACTAGGTCAATTTGTTTTAGCTAACAAGTGAATAGGCACAACAGTACGCATGCGTTGGCTTAAACTCAGAATAAAAAGGTTCAACAGAACCATCTATTATTGCTAAACCATCATTACAGAATCTAACCAACAAAAGCAGTATAAATTATTTATTCTACATTTGATTTCCCTATTTCAATACAGATCGCTAACATTATCAAAGAAAACAATTCCCTAAAATGTAGGTAATTCTGATAATTTCGAAAATTATCATGATATAAATCATTATACTTAAACAAAAGCAGTGATGGCATCAAATTATTTCCACAATAGTACAATGCTTAATGGTGAGTAGCTAGAAAGAATCGCTGCTAATTATTGGTAATCTGAAGGCCAAAACAGAGCAGACATCAAGGCCAAAACAGCAATATAAGAGATTGACAGAAGTAGAAACACAGAAGTGATTAAAGAAAAGAAAGCACATAAAACTCCCAAGCTTTAAAGAGACTAGGATCTGTCCTGCATTCCCTGTCGATTTCTCCTTAACAACCCTTCAAAAAGAATATATTTTTTCTTTAAGAGAGAGAGAGAGAGAGAGAGAGAGAAACAAAACTATGGCAGATGGCTAGCTAATCCCTGACTGCCTTCCCTTTGACACTTTGAAAATGTGTCATGACACAATTTATTAATTCACTTCCCACAGACCTCTTTCACTTCATCTTTTCATTCTTCCAACAACTGATTTTAGGCATAGGCCCATTATAGTCATAACATCACCATATGCTTGTAAGAATTCCTATAACCAGGGTAGGCCCTGTGCATTTACAGTGTCCAAGATAAACTACATTGTTCACAACTTATAAATAGTATGGCTTCCCACAGCTTTCATAGATATATTGATGATATTGATATTGATTAAAGCCCAAATACAACAATCAGTTTTCTTCTTTCAAGGACAAGATAAACATTACAAATTTCTTGCTAAATGGGAGGTTTACCAACTACGCCCAACTAAAAGAAGCATGCAATAAATTGCAATCTTCTGCCATCCTACATGGAGTACTGGCTATGAAAATTTCAAGGTTCAATGCTTCAAAGAGGCAACAAAGTGCTTTGGAAATTTCCCTTGAGTTTCTTGCTCGGCTCATGACATCATGAGTAATTGTTTCATCAAATGGATAATCCTAGCCACATTAAGAAAAGTGGTTTCCTAACAAGGAATAGATAAACTTCTGACATTCGCAAGAAGAGTAAGACAATCAGATGCTAAAAAAATTGAGCATACAAGCAAGCTTGCAAGCATGTAACTAAGGATTCTGCATGTCTTTCTTTAGACCCCTACATCACTTATGTAGCCAAAGGGGCCAGTAAGTGAAAAGCCTAAGGATTTACAAGATGTAAAGGAACAGACACTAAACTAAAAGATACAAAAAGTCCACAGGGATGCTTTCTGGCAAGAAATGATTACTGCAAGCCAAACCCCAACAAACCAATAAACTTCATCATCAAACATAACTCTTCTGTCCAGAAGATATGGTGGAAAATTAAGGAATAAAAAAATAATTATCTATAAGGTCGTACATGTGGGGGAGAAATGGCAAAAGAAGAATACAGTGAGAGTGACTAAAAACCTGCTATTGGTGATAATCCATCGGAGATAACTTCTTGATCATCCTCTCTTTGGCTTTGCCCAAAAAAAAAAAAGGGAATCAGAATCTTGATTAAAAAAGAAGAAAAGGAAAGGACAACATGCAATAAAAAAATTAAAAGGGGGGAAATCAGGGAACATGTAAATTGATTACTTGATCAGTAATCAGAGCTCCTGCCCAGCAGTTTAAACCTCAAATATGAACAACTAAATGTGCAAAAGCTTACGATAAATCACCTCTTTCAAATTCACACAAACAATGTGAGGGCTCTGAACTACTGGGCTACAAGAACAGTCTCCACCGAAGATAGATAGCAGGTGAATAATTGGAATTTGTAACTCTATCATACATAATTGGAGCCCAAGAGTATTTCTTCCTGATTATTTGCATCAACATTACTTTTCCTTCATCAGAAAAGGGTGTGCTGATCACCCGGCAAATTTGAAACAAGAAAATAATGATAGTACCAAGAAAAGTTTAAAAAGTATTGCTGTGCGAATGCTGCCCGAATGTCATTAGCTGTCTTTTCAGAGGGATTAGCGCAAAACAATTTGATTAAAAAAAAAGTTGAAGTTCCTGTGAAGTGCTTAATCAGTTAATCTAAGAGCAACAAGTAACCACCATTAATGATTTGTGTAAGAACTCTCCTTCAAATTCCCAAAACACCTCATTCTCCATGTCTTACTTCTTTCAGTTCAAAGACTCTGCTGCATATGTATTCTGAAATTTATTCCACTACTTTTCCCTCTGAACTTCCACCCTCTTTTACTAAGTACAACCTTCATTGGAAAGCAACATCCACACAAGGAATTAACAGCCCTGTTATGAAACACCCTTCTCAGGAGACAACTGGACAAAGAGAGAGTGAAGGGCCTTCATTAATGGTGTCCAGAAAGTTATAAACCTGACCGTAGGTAAACAGTCTCTGCTGTGGTTAGGTGCATTTGGTTTGAAAGGAATGCTAGAGATTGTAATAATGCATTGCCGACTCTAAATACCTTATAGTAAAGGCTGTGCTTACATCTCTTGATTCCCTTCACTGTTTTGTTTGAATCACTTTGAATGAAACTAGGGATTAAAGGGCTTTGATATTTTTAAAGTTTGTTTTTTTTCTTTCCTTTTCTGGGTTTTCTTTATAGAAGGTTGTCCTATCCTCCTCTCTTGTAATTCTCTTCATATCTAATGAAGCCTATTTCTCTGTCAAAAAAGAACTGGGCAACCAGAGATTGATGAACTGATGATCAGGGAAGTTGGTTCTGGATCAATGCCTACCCATGAGTTTCATTCTGCTAACGTTAAGTGAAAAAGTAACAACCCTCTCAAAATTTTTGTTCATTAAAAGTACTCTGCTCTCGATGATGCTACGTAGAAGTCTCTGCGGCAGCTATATCAGAATTATTCATCTCAAATCTTTGAAAGTAAGGGCTGTTTTGGGATGCGTCGGAGTTAATAAGTAGATAAGTTAGTTAAGCAGTTGAGTAAATTGCTTAGACCGTTATTCAGACACGGATTACAAAAGAGTGAATCTGATTATAAGCAGTCATGAGTTGCCTTGGAACTTTATTCACATGTACCAGGTTCCAACCAAATTTCAAAAAATTAAAAACGACTGTTTTTTTAACAACAGACAAACTTCACAAAAGAGCATAACCCACGGAAAAAAAAAAAATTGATCATAGGGAAGAAAGAACCTGAAACAATCAAAAGACTCGGATGGAATGCTGGAATAACAAGATGATGACGATGACGACGAAGATGAAGACAGTCTGATTTGCTTTTCAAGACATGGCAGAGAAGAATTCAGAGGCGATGGGAAGGAAAGCTGTACAATTTGGGAACTGTAGTAACGAAATCTGCAGCTCAAGTGGAAACGGAGGTCGCATTCTCGGAGATGATGTGAAATTCGAGAGCCACCACCAAGCAACATTGGAGGCTCTCTGCTTCACTCAACTTCTGTTGCATCCGAAACCTGCGCTTCCCTTCTCTATTTGCTTCTTCCTTGAAATGGCGTCGTTTTAATTAAAATAACCCTCAGCCGTAAATCTCGGACGCAATCATAGCCGTCCACTCAATTTAACCTGAAAACCAGCTCTTCCTAGCTTTGAATGCTAAAGAAGTCAATATCGATTATATTTACCTCTAATATCCAACTGCTGCTGCATTGTAAGATTAATGTTTTATCTAGCAATAACTCTTATTTGCTATTGTTTTTGGTGACCCAATTCCTTAAAATTGTCAATTAATTTGGCAATTTTAACTCTTATCTCTCAGGTGATGACAAGTATGGTGACAATGGAAAAAAATAATTGGAGATCAATAAAACATTTTAGGCATCGCATCAATTCCTTCAACCTTGAATTAAATTTCTATGATGGTAGATTTTCTAAACTTTTCAATGATGATGGGGTTTGTCAATTAATTTAAAAGATTTAGTAACTCCTAAAAGAGAACAAAAATTTTCATTTTATTAAAGAATATGAACTGGGAAAGTAAGGGAAAATATTAAGAAAATGACAAATGATAAAGTCAATAGACCTAATTGTATTCCTATTGAAATGTAAAAATGTTTGGATGAAGAAAGGGTGCGGTGGTTAATTAAGTTATTTAATGAGATTTACAGTTCAAGAGAATGTCTAATAATTGGGAAGAGAAGTACCTTAGTTCTTATTTACAAAAATAAAGGAGATATTCATAATTGTGTTAACTACAAAGAGATTAAATTTATAAGTCATGCTATGAAATTATGGGAACGAGTGATTGAACATAGATTGAGATTGGAAACTGATATTTATGAGAATTAGTTTGGCTTCATGCCAGATAGGGCGATTACAGAAGTGATTTATCTACTAAGGAGATTGATGGAAAATTATCGATGTAAAGGTAAATATTTACATATGATTTTTATTGATTTAGAAAAAGTTTATGATTGTATATCGAGAGAAGTACTTTGAAAGGCATTAGAAAAGAAGAGTGTTTGGGATGCCTATATTCGAGCTATACAAGACATGCATGAGGGGACAACAACTAGTATAAGAATTGGTGGTGAAATAAAAGACTTTCCTATAAAGATTGGATTGCATTAAGGATCATCTTTGAGTCCTTATTTATTTGATCTAGTCTTAAATATTTTGATTGAGCATATTCAAGAGAAAGTCCCTAAATGCATACTTTTTGCGGATGATATAATTCTTATTGTGAAGAAAGAAAAGATTAATTGTAAATTTGAGTTATGGAGAAAGACATTAGAGTCAAAAAGTTTTCGCCTGCGTAAGAGTAAAATAGAATATCTACATTGTAATTTTAATAAAGGGTCAGCAAGTAGTAACTTAGAAGTGAAATTGGGTGATCAGATCATACCTCAAGTAGAAAAGTTTAGATATTTAAGAGCCATTATTCAACATAATGGAAAAGTTGATGGAAATATTGTACATAGGATACAAGTTGGGTGGTTTAATTAGAGAAATACTAAAGAAATTATTTGCGATCGTAAGGTACCCAATAAATTTAAAGGAAAGTTTTATTAAACTGTTATAAGACCATCAATATTATATGGTAGTGAATGTTGGGCTTTGATGGGACAAGATCATACAGTTGGAGTAGCAGAAATGAGAATATTGAGATGGATGTACAGATATATATATATATATATATATATGTATAAAGACAAAAATTTGAAATGATCAAATACGGGAAAAAGTGAGTGTTGCACTTATTGAAAGAAAAATGGCAAAAAATCATTTGAGGTGGTTTAGATATGTACAAAAAAGATGACATAAGACACCTATGAGAAAATTAAAAAAGATGACTTTGGGCCTTGTTAAAAATGATAGAGGAAAACTGAATAGAACATTTTTGGAGGTTGTTGAGTGAGACCTTTTAATGAACAATATTTTTAAAAGCTTAATAAATAATAAAGTACAATGACATTATATAATCTATATAGCTGGCTCCACATAATAGGATAAGGTTTGTTGTTGTTATTGTTGATAGATTTACCTTGAAGAAAAGCAATATTTTTTTTTAAAAAAATTGATTGGATTTTCTGTAACTCAGAGTGAAGAGTTAAGTTTCATTGAATTAGTACTTACCATCTGCTTAAATGTAGTTCTGATCATCATCTTGTTAGAATTCAACTTGATTACAAGGATTATCAAAAGCACCATAAAAACCCCTTTAAGCGTTATGCCCACTTAAATGCTTGAGGAATCTTTCCAATTATTGGTCAAAGAATCGTGTCGTGATAATGATTGGAACGAGGGAGTGAAAATTTTCTAATTCCACTTTTCTTTGGAGCAAGAAAAATCTTAGTAGCATGTCTTTTAAACAGAAAGAATTTTGCGAAGACGGAAAGGAATTGATAAAAATAGAAATAATAAAGATAATTACTTCCAAAAAAATTGAAAAAATTATAACAAGAAATCTTGACAAACATATTAAAATTTCACTATTTCATGAAGAGGTCTAGAAGCTTCCCTTTACACCTTTACTTTATCTTTTCTGACCACCTGGAGAAGTAGACTAAAAAAGATAAGGATGAATATTATCTAAGATATTTTTATATTCCATACATATTATTTGAATTTTATTTTTTAATTAATACTGGTAAAAACATGATTAACGAACCATTACTCCAATCAATTATGTTTATAACAACATTGTTTCATAGTATTATACATAACTAGTATGGTAATTGTGTAATGCACGGTGTATTTTTATAATTTAAAATAATTTTATTTTGGAATGTTAATAAATACAAATGAAAAGAGTTTACATAAAATAAATTACAATATTAATTAATAAAATGAGTGTAGAATTATAAAAATAAAATTAAAAAATTCATCATGAATCTTCAAATACTCAAAATCATGGTGGCCTCTTTTTTCATACCTTTCACTTCTTTTCTTTGACTTATCTACCAATGTTCTTTATTTTGTTTTGTTTTCACTCTAATAGGAAAGCTACCATAGTTGATCAAGTCTAACACCCCACAATTATTGAAATATCTTTTTTGTAAATGACAATATACTTTATTATTTTTATTGTGTTGATATTGTAATTTTTTTTTCCTTTATCATTTGTAGGTTTATCTAATAATTAGATAGTTTGTAATATTTTTCTCACATATAATCCATGACAAATTAAGATTATAAGGTAAATATAAAAATTGCATGGCTCCATCTTTTCTATTAAATCATGTGAGGGTAGAAATTTTTTTGAAGCACTATAATTTTTATGATTTATAAATATCAACAAATAAACATTAATATATATTGAAAATTTAATTTTCAACACAAATATCAATATTTTCAAATCTTGTAATTGAGATATTATAATATAAAATATCATCAAGATCAAAACACAAATTTGATGGTTAAGTCATTATCTTTAAATACAAATTATATATAATTTTAAAATTTAAATTTTGATTAATTCATTTGACATTTATAATTCAAATAAAAATTAAAATTAAACATAGATCATTAAAATATCATTTCAAATTAAGAAATTTGGATCACTATGAGTAAATTATTATGAGTACGCTTTTCAAAAAAAAAAGATTTATAAAGAGATGCCCAAGAGCCAAGATATATGAAGAATAGAAAAAAAATTACTCTGCGTTGATGTGAAGAACCATGTCAATATATATCTTCCTCTTCATTTAATTTTAATATACCTGCAGAGTTGTAAAATAATTAACAAATCATCATATAATTTATAATAAATATTCCAAAACTAAAAATTAAATTCTATGAAACCATAATTTCACGAAAATAGATTATAGTAAGTTTTTTCAGTTCTATTGCTTATGAAAGACAAATTTAGAATGATGGAGGAAAATTCAATAAAAAAAATTACAAAATGTACGCTTATGTGCAATTACCTGGTATCTACCATGAATATGAAATATATCAAAAATTGAATTGCTCTTTTGATATCTACAAACACATAACAACCTCATCACACCATTGATTAGGAATGAAAAATCATCATAAAAGATGATACAAGGGGTGAGAGGGCATTGGTGACAAAGGGAGAAGCCAGAGATAATGAGAGTTTTGTGATTTTGCTTGTCTTGATGAGGGAATAGAGCAATTGAATGATATTAGGATTGAAAGAAAATCTCGTATGCTTTATAACTGCTCAATGTGATTGTGTATTTGTGTAATTAAAATTTTAAAACTAAAAATAAAAAAAATTATGAGAAGTTATGATGATAGGAGAGTGGGAGAGAAATGAAAGAAAATAAGAATTAAAATAACTCATTTAATTTTTAATATAATACTTTTTAAATATTTAAGAAGATTTGATAGAAAATCTAATGTGCATGCTGAAATTGTATATTTTAGGTGGTGAAAAAGTTGGAAAGTTATGATAATGGATAAAATTATTGGAGAGAAAATTTAGGGATAAAAGGAAGTGATTTCTACAATTTAAGATAATATTATTATCATCTATAAAAAAAATTTGGTATTATGTAAAAAATTATTTTTAGAAATTAATGTTGACATGGATAACTTATAAATATTTTATTAATTCATACATTTATCATTCAGTTTTTATCTGTGTATTTATATAATTTAATTTTCAAAAAATCAGTTAAATTATTATTCATAGAATTGTCATACCAATTCAAAATTATTCACGAAATGATAATACTCAAAAAGTTATATCTGAGATTATGAGAGAGAATATTAAAGATAAAATTTTTAGAAATAAAATTTTAAATTGTGAAATAGTTGGAAAATTATATTTGAGATTTTAAAATCAGGAGAGAAGTTACATTTTCAAATTATAATCTTATAAATTAGAAAAAATATTTTTTAAAATTAATAATGATGTAAAAAGCATGGAATTGCAATATTTAAAAAAAATCCTTCGTGTCAAACTTGAAAAAGTGTTTCTTATTTATCTATTATATATATATATATATATATTCTCACCAAATTTTACGTGAATCATAGATCTAAAAAATTATTAAAATGATAAAATAATTTAAATAACTATCCATATTTAAATTTAATTACATGCATGAATTTTAAAATCACAAATTAAATCGTAGAGTAAGAAAGTTATCAGAATAATAAGATACTAAATAGCTAACCATATCTAAAAGAGGAATCGTGGGGTTGAAAAATTATTAGATCATGAGTTAAGAAATTACTGAAATGAATAATCTAAATAACTATCTATATTTAAATTTAATTATATGCATGAATTAAAAAAATAAAAAACTAAATTGTAGAGCAAAAAAGTTATTAAAATGATTGAATACTGAATAACTAACTATATCTAAAAAAAATTATGAAATTAGAAAATTATTAGATCATGTGATAAGAAGTTATTAAAATGAAGGAATAAAAATAAATTATATTCATGAGTTAAAAATAATTTTGTAAATGAAATCTTACGTGATTTTCTAAAATTGTAGTATTTAAAGAAAATAACACTTGTCATCCATAGAGATATGCTTGTTATTCTTCTATTATATATATATATATATATATAGATAAAAACCCCCTGTAACAAGGATCCACATGTTTATAGATTGGCACGATTTCACATCTTTTGCAATAAGATGCTGATCAGACAATATGATACAAGATGATTTAAATAGGCACCCATATAATCTCCATTGCACTGGGCCCCTAAAGAAGTTACCTTCCAAAGCAACAAAAGGAGGTTCCAAAATGACAAGCCATCTGAATGTGGTTTTTTTTTTTTTTTTTTGTTCTATTTTTGGGAGTACAAGTAGTAATCCTCACTGACAGCATAGATTATCTGGATGTGAATTTAACTAGAGGCGATGAGCATCCAGTTCGTTTGCAATTTGAACAGATGCTTCAAATTGTTCAAACCAAAACAAATCATTTCATTAATTCTAGTGAATTGCAAAACAGATGCCTAGAACTCTCACTGCTTCTCATCAAATAAAAAATCCCAATAGATCTTCATGATATCCCATTTGGCAATTGATGAGTTAAACGTATGGCTGAGGGCAGCTAATCATGGTGATAATCATACTCCAGAAAGTCTGCATAATAAAGAGAGCCATCCTCTGCTATGTGAAGAAGAGAAAAGCATTCATCACAAAAATAGCAAGGATTTTTTGGGGTCCACTTGTCATCCACAGTGACCTTCGTAGCTCTGAAAATCTTACAAGCACTACATTTCTGAAAACGCAACTTTAGTTGGAAAGTAATTATTGGATAAGCAGCTCGATTATGCACATCATCAGGATGAATCAACCTCATATCTCGTATTACTAGTGTGTGAGTGCAGTCTCCCTGCAAGTTTAGAAGCAAATAAACAAATTACCATGCTTTCTTACCAAACTAAAAGTCCACTTGATTTGCAAGAATGAAATAAAATTAAAAATAAAAAAGTGATTTAGTAGATGAGAAAAAGATAAAAATGAGAGAAAAAAGTTATTACTAAATAAAAATAACATGTATATGATGAAGATTTGGTAGGGTAAGCTGAGTAATGACAATCAATATAGGTTGAGACTTCAAAGAATGGCTCCATAAATCATTATCTCAGTTGGGACCGAATTAGGACACAAAAAAAGGGCGTCTCTTTTCTAATTAATATGCATCAATAGTCTCATTCTTTTGCCATTAAATCGTGTCATTTTTCTCATATCCATAGGACAAAAAATCTAGTCAATGCTTATAGAATGTCCTCCCACCCTCACATTAAAGAAATTTCTCTAATTTTGGCCAAAAAGGGGGAAAAAAGGAAATTTCCCCATATTATTTGTTAAACTTGAAAAATAAAAAAAATTAAATAAGTCTAATAAAAACTTATTACAATATAATTGGATATAAATTTAGAATACAATGAAACTTGTTTTTCAGCCAGGCATGTGATGCATAGTCTATGTCCTTCATGAAATTAAGAAATGAAGGACATAAAGCTAGAAAAATACCTGGTGACAGTAGAGGAATCCAGCACCAAGTCGGAATCTTATGTCACAAAATCGTATATTCTGCATGTTAACAGATGTTAAGTGAGGCAGCTGTGAGACAGATGCTTCACCCATGATTGCTTTTTGTTTTTGTCTTAATTCCCCAGTTATTATACAATCCCATTTTTTTTGTGCCTCCTCCTTGGAGTTTCTAAGCCAATCAAATATGGGAAAGGTATAATCAATAGCAGACGGATCCCTCATATCAACATAGAATACATCCTACAGAAAAGAGGCTTTCAGTTAGATTCAACCCAAAAGTAACCCCCTGATCATAAGGACAGGTACAGGTGCTTACTTCAATGAGAAAATAGCCAGAAGGATCATGCTGTCCAGCTTTTTGCATCACCTGATCCATTGAGCAAAAGATCTTGTCCCTTAAAGCAGTTAAAGTCTGTCCTCCAATAACCAGTAATTCTTGAGTCTAATTAAAAAGACATCGTTTGTCATTAGTAATGTAAGATAATTGTTACACGTTAGATAAATTACCGTCATTGACATAAAAAATTGCATTAAAATACCTTTACACACTTTCTAACATTATGGTAAACCTCCACAGTTAGTACAACTTCAGGATACAGCACAGGTATGTGTTCCTGAAGACCCTCTGACTTAAGCTGTCAAAAATTAATCAGGAAGAACGATCAGGAACAAACGACGACATGAAAGATGGGTGATGTAAGACACACACACTTGCACAGGGCTGAATAGAGGGAGAGTAGAGAAAACCAGAAACAAAGAGGGAGAAATGAGGAAGATGAAGAACAAAATAGCGGCAAAGTAAGGCAGGGAGACAGACGCAAAGAGAGAGGGGAAGGGCTTCAGGAACTCAATCACAATATTTCATTCATCAAATCTACATTAGCAAAGCCTAATCTATTCAAACTAAATTTCCCTACCAATTAAGGGAACCTTAATAACTTGGCTAGATAAAGCTAATGTTCAGATTTCCCTCTTTATAAAAGTATTAAAATAACACAAAAGTAACTTACTTCTTCCTAGATAGGTTTCTTACAAGCAAAATACAATGATAATAAGCTACTGGTCTAGGTTTCTTCCTATAGGAGTTTTCTTCAAACTATATTAATTCTTATATTTCGTCAATGGGGGAAAGTACTAAATTTCCATGATAGTCCAAAAATTTATAAGAATCAGTTGAAATAAATAAAATTCCGAAAATCCAATCATCCGGTGTGAGTAGACAGGATGCAAATATTTACAAGATAACAACAGTGTTCAGTAGACAATAAAAGCATGGTTGTCATCTTCGAATCAAAAAATTTTACCATCACAAATGATTGATTTCAAGTTTGGGAAAATTTACAGTTGGCTGTAAAATCATCATCTCCAAGATAAAATCTAGAATATAAATACATGTTTAATGTTCATTTGAACCGGAGAGAAGAACATATCTAGCAGCACCAGAAGTTATTTTAAGAAAAAGATAAGCCGATCAATGTAATGCCCCAGCCCCCTCCCCCAAATTCACAGAAAAGAACGGCACAGACATAGCATGAAACAAGAATCCTCTCATGAGAGAACTTCAAATTACATTGTCATCTCAGTTACATCTCACCAGTGAGTTTTATTGGACATCATAGCCCACAGAAGAAGCCTGAGCTGACATAAACTAAGCTTCTCCTTTATTGGGTGCAATTTTTTATTACTGTGTTTTCAATGACAGATACATTAGTATCTGTTGTTTCTCTCTGATTAGCATCTTATATTCTGTTTAAGGGTATTAACGGAAGGTAATTAAAAATCAATCATCCTCTAATTACTCTCCGATGTATTAGTGCAAAGGAGCAATAAAACTGATCAGAACTGGCCTGACATACTGATTGCCTTCCCCAGTTTTACATTATTTTTCCTCCAATCTTTTTTTTTTCATTTTTTAATTACTCAATCATAGGTAAATAAAAAGGATAAAAGACTAAACATCAAATGAAAAATAAAAGCTCCAATATTCATTATGTAAGAAAGTCAAGTTGCAAATTTTAAGGGTTAGTGTTGGCGATTCAATTTCTCATAAGATTGTCATCTTGTATATCTGTTGATTTACTTTCAATTGAAAATGAAGGGTAAATGACAGTGGCAGGTAATAGCCTCATATGAGTGAATTATGATCCAATATTCTAAGGCTATAACATTAAAAAAAAAAAAACAAATTAAAAAAATATAAAAGCATAACATCTATAAAGTATGTACGTGTGTGCATATATATATATATATCATCAAAATGAACCCAAAACAACTTCTAGCACATTAGATGAGTGGAGAATCTCAAACTAACCTTTTTGGAAGAACTTGTAGACCTAAGGGATCTCATTGTTTCAGTTCTAGCTGACTTGAGGGCAGATTGATTGTTCTTGCAAGCAGGACTAGACAAGAGACAACTGAAAGTCAGAACTTAATATGGAAATGGAAAAATCATACATATATTCAAAACACATACTTGAATGAATGAAGTCTGACTGCCACTTTGTCCTCTTCCTGCTTTTGCTTGATTTTTACAACTTCATCCACCTTTTCTGTACAACCACCCTGGAAATTGGTCAATTATAACATATAAGAAACGCATAAAGAATTCAACAAAAGTAAACTCATATCTATTACAAGGAAAAAAGAAAGCTGTGCATGAGTATATTAGGTAATACTTCAGGAACGTGCTGTGAAGGTGTCAAAATTCAACACTTCAGTTGTCCATGCAAAAAAGAGCAGGCACAATTGTACTTCCATAATAGATATGTAAAAGCAGATTCTAACTGTTTAGTCTACCTTTCCAACCTATCTGCAAATTTAATCACATTGCCGATGGAATTAAATACACACACTACTATGGGGCTATGGACACACTTATCACGTTCACTTGAACTGGTTCATATCCTTATGATCATAAGTTACCAGCTGAGAAAAGATTAGCCATCCTCAAGGGAATGAATGTAGAAAAATCAAACAAGATACTGAAAGATATAGTTGGTATATTCAGGCAAATAATTTCCATTTACAATACAAGATAAGAGACAGCATGAACAATCAAATCAACTTCTGTTTCTTTTACATTGATTAGAGTTAGATGCTATAAGCTGAAAAAATAACCAGGAACCATGCAGCCTTTAGAAAGTCAACATACCTGAACACATAGAGCATTTGTGCCTTTTCTTCTTCTCCTTGAGTTCTTTCCCATCATAATTCTGTTGATTGTAGTTCTAGATGATGGATTTGATGGCTCAAACAATGTAAGAGCATCTGATCCTGTGCCAGACATATTTGATGAAGTAAGACCATTGCTTGATATTCTGTGGTCATGTTCTATCCTGAAGGATAATAAGTTGAAATAAGTAAGTTCATAAGCATGATAGTGAGCTTGCAAGACCATAACATCACTCACAATCACATAGTGCATTTATCAACACCAGGCTGAAGGCTCAGTGGCTCTCACACCATGTCTAACAGAACAAAATAAAATTCCATCATGACAAACAAAGAAGACAATGGTATAGTAAGGAAGGAAATAAAATATATTACATTCTGAATTTTTGATGCAATAACTGATATATTTCCCCTCGAATGCATATTTAGAACCAATATGGCGTTTAGTTACTGCTTTTAGGTACATTCATCAGTTAGAGAATTTTATTGACAGGATAAGGCGTTCAAAATAAATTATCTTTGCCCTGTGATGCAAGAATAAAATTTTAACTGGTTTATGAAGTTCACTACATAAATCAGAATGATACCTGAAACTTTCAGAGAGAGAAAGAGAGACCAGAAATTAGACAGGCAAAGAACTTAAATAAAATATTGAGAATTTTTGCCTTTCTCTCATTAAAGTTGTCAAAGGCAATAATGCTAAAGTAGAATACAATCGAATTGTCCTAAAGAAAACATAACATACAATTGAGACACCTTGCAACTATGCACTAGATTTTACTCACCCTACATTAGATTGGTCCAAAGTTGGAGGATAATTTTCATTGTTCTCTGTACCCTGGAATAGCACAAGAATAAGCAATGGGACAGTTATACGAAGAGCTATAAATCGAATTGTTCACCATACCTTTAATTCTGTCTTCACTGCCATATTCATTAACTCCTCTTCCGTATATACTTTAAGCTCATCAATTCTGAAATGGCAAAAGAGAAGGAACATATTACAACTGACAAAACAAAAACAAAAAACAAAAAGAAAAAAAGAAAGAAAAACAAAGCAAATGAGAGATACGCACGAGATATCATCATCATACAGATCAGAAGTGTCTCGATGCAAATCTGCCTCTAAATTCTGCACGAACAAAGCAAATAGTACACATTTAGTGTAAGAGGGTGAGGCAGAAGCAAGAACCTCCCACACTATTTTTGGCATAGAAGCATCAAGGATTAAGGGAAGATTCATACCTGAAGTTCACAGATGACGGAATTCTCAAACTCAGCAACCCTAGTGCAGGGACCAACCAGATTCGGAACATATATAGGCCCCCCCCTTGGAATTGAGAGCTCACATTCTTCTGCCACTGGAGCTGTGGATTCTACAATTTCCATTCCCACTTGAATTGAAATTGTCACTCTTCCTCTATTGCTGGCTTTATCACTTGTTCTCTCTATGTCTCTATCACGCACAATCCCTTCTCCCAAGCACCTCCCTTTCTCCCCTTGTGGCCTTCACTTTCATCAATTTCTTTCTGTTTTTCGATTTCCCTTGCACCCTTCTCTTTTGGGTTTCTCTCTATACTTTCTCTGACTGTTAGCCCATGCCTTGCAAGACCATAACATCACTCACAATCACATATTGCATAATTGATAAATTACACACGCCCAGAGAAGTTTTCTTTACAGGAAAGACTATTCCGACTTTCAGTTAATTGCCCCATCCCTTGTTGCATTGGCTGCCAAAAAAATAGAAAATTACAGTGTATTTTTGTTTTTTAATCCCTGCAGCCCCTTCAGAACATTAGCTCATAAATGATTTGTGGTGATTGTCTGACTGCTGATCCGGAAGAACAAACAACGTAAATTTTTTATCAAATCCCCATCAAAATGAATCAAAACAAGAAAGTGAGCTCAATAATAGAGTCACAACAGTGCACTAAACACAGAATCTAAAATCCTCAAAGGGAATCTTCGATAGGCAAAAACAGGGTCCAGAGACAGCTCCCATTGGAGCTTTGGTTGGAAAAGACACCCAAAGGAAGATACCTTGGGAAGCCGCTTGAGGGAAGAATCTTTAGTTGAGTCTTTGCCTCGTGGGTTAGCTGCTTGGGAGTGGACAGTTGGAGGGAGAGGCACAGAGATGGTTGGAGAACTGGCGTGAACTAAGCACCAAGGTACTGAAAACTGGACCGGCCCGGCCAAGGTCAGGAGTCAAAGGTTCAGCTCCGGTTGAACTGGGTGTCAAAATAAAGTCACACCGATCATAGTAAAATAATATAATTTAAATAAAAACAAATTAATCCTCAATACGTTCATCCATATCCAAGATTTAATATCTTATACAACCTACAACAAAAATTCTAACAGATTAAAACACATAAATCAGGGGTAGAAGAGCAAGGAAATTTGAAGAGAACAACTGAACATTGGTATTCAAATCCAAAACACAACACGCTAATTTATATCTAAATATAAACTGGATGAAATCATTTGATTCCATAGCTTGCAGATTCAAAACTCGACTCCACAATGATATCAGAGGTATTTTAATGAATTTATTCCCTAATAAGAAGCAAACAATGGAGATTCATAACAGTCCTATAATCACGGCTTCCATCTTCATAGCATTAGTCCCCGTGAAATCATTAAGAGTCAACCACAAATTCAAGGTCGAGACCCTCAGACCGACAAACAATCCTATAATTACTGAAATGAGAAGAGGGAAGAGGGAAGAGTGGGAGGGAACGAACCAGAATCGAGCGGGGACTGGGGAGGGAGAGAAAGAAGCTGCCGGACCCACGGTAACGAGAACGCCGAGACCCACAGACCTACTGCCCGGAACGCCAGAAGGCCGAAGCTGCCGGAGGTGAAGCAAATCGCAGACGAGAACGCCGACTGCCGGGAAAGCCGAGAAGGTCGAAGGAAGGAGAGACACTAGGTCGGCCGAGGAGTGAAGGTTTCCAGGGTCAGGACTGCACGTGACGAGGCTGAGAATTTTGGGCTCCTATTTTTTTTATTTTTTATTTTTATTTTCTAAAACCCAAAACCACGTCATTTTGGTGTCAGAAATTTTTTTTAAAAAAAAATCTAACCCGTTAATCCGAAAAAATATAATTATAAGATCATCTAAATTTTATTATGTTTTGATATAAATTTTTATAAGATCTTTTGTTCCTCCAAGTTATCTTATATGTAATGTTAGCCTTTTTATTTTTATAATATTTCTAGAAAGATGATGAGATAATACTAACAATTTTAAACATGTAATCTTGTAACTAACACTCTCAATCTGTGCTGATGTGAAATTATAATTCAGCAAATTAATGATCTTGTCCACCTCATTTTGTTTCATGTTTTAATCTATTAAATCATAATTTTACCTTAGTATCTAAGATTAATGGCAAAAATAGGTTGGATAGAATAGATGACAGGGAATCTAATAATTAAATGTATGTTTGATTTTTAGTTTACATATGATAAAAGCACATTTAGGGAATTCAATTATTTGATAAATTTGACAAAATCACATCACAAATGTGATTTGAAAGTGCTTTAAAGAAATACTAAAACGTGTCCTAAATCTGTTTGATGGATTTATTGACTTTTTAAGCTTTGAGCTATCCTTTACATATGAGTGAAAGAAAGAAAAGAAGAGAGAAAGAAATGGAAAGAAAGTGGAGAGAATAAATAAAAAGAAAAAACTACACAATACTTTATCAATAAATTAACAAAAAAATTTAAGCAAATACTTTGAGAGTAAAAATAATATTTAACCTTCAAAAATCAACACAACATTCTCCACTAGAAATAAACAAGAGACATGGTCTTCCACTAGTCCAAGAAAACACGAGGACAAAAGGGATCCAAATGGTCTATGGAATATATTTATTTAGCTCCAAACATGCTCCTTTCTTGGTATCTCACTCCATTTCCCTGCTTTTAAAATGTTATCTGATTGCTCCAAGCAAATTGGCATCCTCGTGCTCTCCATCTGCACATTCCAAGCGTAATTTATGAGTGAAGCATACTCGTACCACAAAAGGGAATATTTTATATGTTATTTGTTTTTGTTGTGTCATTCGTGCCAGTAAATTAAGCATGTTATATTAGATTAAAAAAATTAAATAAAAATGCTTATCTATTTGTTGATAATTCCTTTTGCAGGCTTTTCAAGAAGGAAGAAAAACTTTGGACCTCAATGCATGGATTCCATATCTTAACCTCTAATATCAAATGCTAACATTGACCATTTTTCTCATTTCAGCATTACTGATCTAACCTCAACTTATACTATATCTTCGTTCAATTCGAATTTCAAACTTTTAAGCTCTTATTATCAGTTTCTCTATCTCATTGAACCAATATATGCACCTGTAGATGTATATAATTTAGGAAAAATTTCAGCAAAGGGTCAGAGATGCGACATGATAATAAATAAGGCCCATTAATTCAGTTCAACAAGACTAAAATAAAATTAATTTAAATGATGAAAAGATCAAAATAACATCTATTTAAACGTTAAAAAAATAACAGTCAAATTTACATGTAATGTTGGGAAATTGACAATTAAAATTAAGAAATTAACAACTAAAATTATTTCATAAATTTGAATAAATTGATTTAACAAGTCTTTTCATTTTCTTAAAAATTAACAAGTCAAGTCAAATAATGTACAAGTGATGTTAGGGAATTAAAAAGTAGCTATATTAACAATTGATGTAGTTTCATAAGTTCAAATAAATTGATTGAACAAATTAAAGATCATCAATCAAGTAAAGTAATTTACAAGTGATGTTGGGAATCAATGAGTATAGTTGACAAATTAACAATTGATATTGCTTCATAAATCCAAATAAACTGATTGAACGGGTAATTTAGGGAACAATTTAGTTGTTAATTTTTCAATTTTAATTTTTAATTTCTCAATATTACATGTAAATCTGATCACCATTATTTTAATGTTTAAAAATAAGCTATTTCAATTCTTTTATTATTTAAATTAATTTCATTTCAGTCTTCTTAGACTAAACTAAAAATTCAGTTTGTAATAGGCCTTACTTATTATTATGTCACACCCCTATCTACTAAAATTCTCCATATAATTTATAATAAGCAACACCATTCATAAGGTATAACTAATGAGTTAACTTCAAACTCTACATGAAACATGGTACTAAAATCTAGTTTGCAAATAATGTCAATTGTATTACAACTTTTAGAATTGGCTCCCCTGCTTTCATGAGCACATGCTTTGAAGGACACATTTTTCTGCTCACTAGTTCAACTCACTAGTTCAAAACTTTGAGCTTAAACTACTATCCTTGTATGAACTAGATTTTGTACCCATGCAATCTAGGGGACATAAATCTTCAATTTAATTAGAGAGGGATAAAGATTAGGGAAGTTTTTAATGGTAAAATTATAAAATTAAAATTTTAAGTAACATTACTTCAAATTATAAATTTACATAAAATATGTTAATTAATTGTCTTTAAACAAACAGTATCTTTTTTTACTTGCCTTTATTTAATATAATGTTTCACTTAATGAAGGATTGAATAATTTATCTATTAAAGATAGTTTTAAAAAATCATTAATTATAAATTAAAAAATAAAAAATGTCTTATATTTTTCAACAAAGGAGTACTTATTTTACTATAGGTTTTACAACTATCTTTTTATTAGGAATTATGTTATACTTTTATTTTTATTTACTATTCAAAATTAGAAAATACCATGTAAAATGGAAAGAAAATATTAAAAAAAAAGTCATATGGTTACTGCTCCCACGACAAATACTTAGGATATATAGATAAGATATATAAATTAAGAAGCTACTACAAAAGTAGTATTTACTTAATTTATATGAAAATAAGAAAAACAAATGGCATGTTCAACATAAAATTGGAGTAAAAATCATAGATTTTGTGTGCTAAACGCGCTGCTTTCAAAGTTCATAGACAAGTAAATAAAAATATTGTCAAATATTTGTACACATATATAATGTAACCCTCCCATATGTCCTCCAGATACATGAGAAAATTAACAAAATTACTACATCAAAAGCACCAATCAATAATCAAATGTTTTGTTTGAAAAGCTTGGGCTTAAGATTCATTTTACAAAATCATTCAAATCACAATGTAATCAGAGCAATATGCAACAAAAAAGACTCATATAAACCCATCTCAATCATTACATGCATCTAAATTCAAAATACCAAGTTAGAAAATGGTCCATGCATCACGGCGTGCGGCACAGAGCCATACATTCAACTTTTCTGTATCATGCGCCACAGCATGTGCCACCATGCGATGTGGCACGCTTATCTAATTTTCTATTGTCATTTTGACAGAAAAAATGATGAACTTTCAACGTGCGCCATTTTCACATATAATATTAATCAGAGTGATTCAAGTGCCCACATGTAGCTTAACTCATAAGCTAACTAATGAGATAAGTTTAGACACGATCTAATGGTCTGATCAAAATTTAAACACCCAAGTATAAAAAGTAACTTTTTATGAAAATTTTACACACCCAAACGCTCAAATTGATCTCTTTCTCTCATTAGACTACATAAGGTCTTAAATCAAGTCCAAAAGAACACAATATACCTAATTAACCACAATTCATTACAATCATATACATATATCAAAATTTGACCCTTTTACAGTCAATTTTTACTTTTCACACATTTACACAATTAGCCTACACTTGGCACAATATAGGCCACTTAGCCTTTCTCTCAATATAAACATATATTCAAATTCACATTACAATCTTAATTTCAAATTGCTCATTTCATCATGATTTTTCACTTGGGCTTAAGATTCACCAACAATCAACAACTTCAACATAAACATAACCAAATCACAGCCCCTTAATTTATTCCATCATATATACATACAATTGGGCTAAGATTTTACAAAATAACTACTAAGTCACACATGTAACCCTATGGCAACTCATGTACACATATACACACAAGTTTCTCAATTCATTACACAATTTCAAAGTATACACGGCTTTATAACTCAAGTCAGTCTAAACTCTCTTCCCTTATGCTGCTCGATCCTGTAAACATGTAACCATAGGGGTGAAATAAAAATCTCAGTAATAGAATGACTCACTCCTATTGACTATCACATGCAACAATATGGAAGTAAAGTATAGTATACCATTTAAATCTCATTGAAATAGCATTTATATCACATATCTCATTTCCATTCATATTCATATAACATATTCATTCCCCCCTTTTCACCACTTTCAGATATCATTCCATAGCATCTCATAGCGTGATCACTACTGATTGAACCTCTAAATCATCCCAACACAAAACCATATGCTCGCCTTAGACCAATGTACATTTTTATTGGCCTTGAGCTCACCTATAGCGGTAGAGTCACCCGACCAAAGATGTTTTATCGCACATACGGACTATGGTTTTCCCTAATACACACAATGGGGTGTTGTAACTCCAACACCATATCACATAGACACTAAGGAGTCTTACATCTCTAACATCACACCTCAATAAGTACTAGGAGATATTCTCCAATATTGCACCTTCTAAGATACTAAGGAGAATTTTCTCCAACACTGCACCTTGCCGGGCACTAAGTAGAATATGCCATATAGCCTTATCATCACCTCTCCATTTGGATGAACTCTCACTCCTATGATCATGTTTTTTGAACTATTTATGTTCCTTATTACTACTTTATATACCATCTTACACATAACATCTATATTTAATACATGCCATTTGAAATCACACATTTCAATGCTTTATTTCAATCAAAAGTCATTTCACGCAACAATCACGCAATACTATAAAACATACTTAGTTCAAAACCATTTCATGCATTACATAGCATACTCATAAACAGTTACAATAAACAATCAAATAAAGGAAGTTATTCGGTTACCTCAACCTTTCTGTTACTAGAAAGGTTGCCCGTGGATTTCAACTATCACAATAGCTTATTTCAAGCCTCCTTTCTCTACTCACATGTCTAATAGGGCAATCTGAACACATTTGGTACATTTTAATCATTTAGTTCATTTTGACCAAAAACTCATATTTACTACTTAGAGCTATATTCAACCATAAACTCTTTTTCATTTATTTATTCTAGGTTTAATACTATTCGATTACTACTTTACATCACTTCAACAAGTCTTATTTCACTCAAACATGATTTTTGCCCTAAACTTTCTCTCTCTATGGGTCAAATTGAACCTACAAGTTTAAAGCTCTACTGTTTAGCTTTAAACCAGTCGTAAGCTTTAACTTAACTCTCGAGAACTTTTTTATTACTATTGGACAAGAATCAAACCTCTTAAATTTTCTCGATTCAATTTCCTTATAACTCATTTTCAGAGAAATTTTGTAGAATAGAAGATAAGAGTTATACATAGCTTACTTGATAAGTTATCAATCAGAAGCACCTCCCAATAACCCGAAATAGCTTGCTCTAGCTTCTCAGCCCTTCTTCTCTCATCCTCTAATGTGTTTCTAAAATTCACTCTTATGAAATTTTTGAAATTTCATAACTTATAAAGGCATTTTTTGGTCCATGCGCCGCGGCGCATGCAGCACAAGCCACAGTGCGTGGCACAGTAAATTTTATTCTCACTATATGACTTGCTTCGACCCAAACGCATTCCTTCTACTCGTACCTAGTCATACAGCATCCTAATGAATCAAATCATTAAGTAATCATTCAAATATCTAATCCCACACTAATTATTATCTTGCTATCGATTAACTACTAATCTCAAAATTAACAAATTCAGGATGTTATGCAAAGAACAATTTTAACATAAAACAAAAGATAAAGGAAGATGTTTAGTTACTGTCATATCTTGTGCCAAATCTTCATGGCATTTGGTCTTGCATGCACTCTTTAATTTCTTCCTTGCTTGCTACACGCCACCCGCACTTTCTTATTAACTTTATTTTTTCACTTTTATGACCAGGCAATAATGAACGCCAGGTTGTTTGAATTTCTATCTCAACTTGGTCATTGCATGCATTTTTCACATAAGAGGGATGCATAATGAAAAAAAGCAGATGACGATTGCTGGCTTCTAAATTACGTGGCCAAAATCCAAAATCGTTGCATTTATTAAATAGTGACCTTCTAGGTTCATTGGCTTTTCTGGTGCCATATCTTGTATCATAAGGCAACAAAAAATTCTATAGCTTTCACTTGAACCATAAAATTGAGAAGTGTCTACTTTTATTAAGATGCAACTTTTTTTATTGTCAAGAAAATCAAAGTCTTGATTATAAAACCAAGGTGGAATTTCACTCCCTGGAGCAAAACAAGTGCTGAACGCCACACTTCGTTATTATAAGATGATAAAAGAACTCTCCATAGCACATGTGAAGATGATAAGATTCTCATTGTTAAGGGATGAAGGCAACCTATATTAAGATATTCAATATTGGGTGGAACATCTGGCAATGATAAAAGCCTATTGCAATCAAGCATATAAAGACGTCGTAGAACCAGGAGCTTAAAGATGAAAGTAGATGGTAGGTTAGTAAAATTGTTCCCTAATAGATATAATTGCTCTAAGGATGACAAGCAACTAAGATCATTGAGAATTGAACCATCATATAGATTATAATGACTCAAGTACAATTCTCTCAATGAGGACGAACTTGAGAATGAAGGTGGAAGAATGCAACTTTTAGAAGGTAGGTTGCTGAAATCATTTTCACTAAGATTAAGAAGCTCCAAAGATGGTAAGCAACCAAGATCATTTAGAATTGATCCAGGACTTAAATGCAATTTCTTAACTCTAATTCCTCAATAAGGATAAGCTAGAGATAGAAGGAGGCAGTGTCAACCTCATGGGAGCTTTATAACTATTAAACCCGAGGGACCCTTGTAATTGGAGAAAGTAAGCTCCATGAAGAGTCTAGTGCAATTCCACTGCATCCATTTTCATTTAATCTCTTCAAGCATTTTAAATTAACAATGGATGATGGTATTTCTTTTATAGAAGAATCACTCACATCAAGCTCCTCTATACTCTAAATTTCATCCACATTTTTTAGTAATGATGAAATTTTGAGCAACCAGATATATCAAGAATTTTGAGAGATTTCAGGTTTACTACTAGTACTTGAAAGACATAAAAGATTTTTGCAATCTTTCAGCTTCAATATTGATAAGCATTTCATATTTTTTCCAAACTTAGGAAGCTTTTTAAATTGGAGTAGCCAGAAAGAGCCAATTTTTTTAAGGAGTCCATTTCTAACCTATAAGGAAGAGCTTTCAAATTTTTGACAACCTTCCAAATTCACTTCAATGATTTTGTTATGACATCCACGTGATGGATGCACCTCAACAAGTTTTATGCAACCTTTAAGATCTAGGTGTTCTAGATTTGACAACAATGAAAAATCAGGAGTTTGAATTAAATCTTCGGAATAACTCAAATCAATGATCTTTAGCTTTCCTGACATCTAGGTCAAACAAAGTATAGAAAATATTAGATTTTGCATATATATATATATATATATATATAATATTCACAGATATGATAAAGAAAATGTTTGTACCTGGGTTTCATTCCAAAGTTTTGTGATTTACTGTGCTGCATTTTGATTTGCACAAGTTCATGTGGATGAACACCAAGTGGGAGGGATTTTAATGAATATTTCTCCCATTCAAGAATTTTCAATGAGCTAAGAAAGCATTCAAGTCCCAAGGGGAGGCACACATCACACGATCTGATTATGAGTATTCTAAGATTATATATAATTGACAATGCTTTAGGACCCCAACTTGTTTTGCATTTCATAGATGATACAAGCTGTATAATCTCAATTAGGCTGGTTCCCTAATAAAAAACAATGATTAAATAAGTATTTATGAATGAGCTTATTAATCAATCATATTTGCAAACATCTAACATTAATAAAGTATCCAGAATAGAAGGAATTTATTACCTTATTTTTGTCAATACATGAATAATATCCTCTATCGACCATAACCTGCTTCGTTTACTAGCATCCCTAAGTGATTCCTCCAAAACAATACTTCTACTGATTTCTTGTAACAAATCATGCATGCCTAAAGATGGGTCATGATCGTCTTCATATTCAATTAACAAGCATTTCTCAACAAGTGTTTTGATACCAATGATAGGGTGAAAACCACAAATTTCTAATATTTCCATTACTTTATTTTTGCGCATTCCTTTGAAAAAGCATGCAACATCCAAAATTTTTTTTCTCAATGGGATCTAATGCTTCATAACTTATTCGAAGTCTCTTTAGAATGTCATTCGGTGGAAATTTCTTTATTTTCTCCAAAGCATCTTTCCACTCAACTATATCTCTTCCATACAGATGACAACCCAACACTTTAAGTGTCAAAGGAAGGCCAGCAGCCAATTTAACCACATTATTTGACAGCTCCAAATAATCTTCTTTTGGTTTATCACTTTTAAAAGCCTTTTGACAAAAGAGTTGAAGAGATTCCTCATCATTTAAACATTGTGCCACATGAATTTCAAATTCTCCATGAGCTACTAATAGCTGCTTATTCTTAGTAGTGACTATTGCTCTACTTCCTATACCTACCAAGCTTGCTTTATAGCAAGGTACTCAAGTTGACTCATGTCTTATGTCATCAAGCACTATCAAAACCTTTTTGTTGCATAGAATGCTTATTATTTTCTTCATTCCATCATATACATCATCGAGTTCTATTCCTTTCAGCTTCCCATTATATGAAAGAAATCTTTTTTGTAGGGGAACTAATCCTTCCTTCACAAAAACATCCTAACATCAGCAAAAAAGTAACAAAGATCAAACTGATAATAGCTTGTTTCATAGATAACTTTTGCAAGAGATGTTTTTCCTATACCGCCCATCCCCCAAATTCTTAATAGGCGAATATCATTGAGTCTTGTCTTTAAAATTGAATTAACCTCTTTTATCTTTGACTCCATTCCAACAAATTTGTGGTTTTGTAACTAGGCAGGACATGTTGCAGTTTTGTCCATACACCTTTGACAATTTCTTCAATGAATTCTGGGTCAAGCCTACATGAAAGAGGAGATTAAGAAAAAGCAGTTAATTGATATTTAAAATTTTGTAAACATAAGATATCCCAAAACTAGAAAAATAGCAAACATGGACATTATCTCTGTCAAATCCTAACCTATTTGAAATGTGTCACTCCAAATTTCAATCCTAGAGAGAATGAAAAAAGAAAAAACAAAACATACAGCTACCAAATTATATGGAAAACTTATATATATGTTAAATTGTACATAAATATTATTACTTATATAATATATTATCTCTTTAACGTTTAATCAAATTAAATTTGGTATGCATATTTCAAAAATCTTTAATGAAGTCTCTTCTTTTGATGAAATATTTATGTTCCGTGTGCATACTTTTCAAAATACAAATTTTAGGACAATTAAAAATAAAATAAAATCATGAACTTATTGAATACTTTTACTGTCATACTAAAAACACAAGTGTAATACAATATTTTGTAAAAAATTAATTTCTTCTACAAATAGTAATTAGTTAGATGAGTTTTATTTGTAAATTGTAATCTCCATCAAATATAACCCGATCATGCATGTTTCTAAAACAAGAAGAATGTCGTGTGAATTCAGCTAAATTTGATCAGGTAACCTAGTCAGAGTAATTTAGGACAGATCTCACAATTCACAAATTGAATGATATATGAAAACTTACTTATCCTTAGAGTGATAGCCAGATAAATTTGCAACATCTTTCAAGGTATTTCTCCATCTCTGTACCTTCCCTTCATGTTCATGAAATCTCTTACTATGCTTTTGAAAAGCATCTGCGAATGTTCCTCTTTGCTACCGCACATCAGATGGATCTACGTTATAGAACACTGGAAACACTTCTCTACCTAGAGATCCTTTGATTCAAGAATTTTTGGAGTTCATCCAAACACCAAGTTGATGAAGCATAGTTCTGGGAAAGAGTAACAATAGAGATGAGAGAATCTTCGATTGCTCGGATGAGTTGAAAAGAAATAACATCTCCTCTGTGAAGCTCGTCATCTATGAAGGTTATGATACTCCTTTGTCGAAGAGCATCATGTAAATGAGCTGTGAAGCCTTTTCGAGTGTCTTCTCCCCTAAAGCTCAAGAAAACATGATACTTCCATGGCAGGATTAACGACTTTAAGGAAGAGGAAGAACAGGCAACTTCAACAGTAGCATCCATTGAATAAAGGCTTGTGGGTTTTCTCAGAAAAGAAAGGAATGAAGGCGAGCATGATAAAGAAGGAAACAGATCTTCAGTCGAGTGAGCTTGCAAGTGGATCTAAATTGGTTGGGTCAGTCAATAATAGGAGTGGTCGTACAAGGTCAGGGAAAGTGAGTGGAAACTGGAAACTGCTTTTGAGAAAGTGATCAGAAGTTGCCATTTCTTTTGACTTTGCTTTTTTGTTAGCGGAGAAACTCGCCATGACAGACAAAATGAAGCATGGTGAAAAATTATTAAGCTCAAATGGAAATAATGGTAATTATGATGATGATGATGATGATGTCCATGGATGTTGCGGCCCATGGGTTATGATTTGAGTTGAATTGGCAGTAATAGTAACAGTAGTAATAATAATAATAATAATTAATATTTATGTGAATGTGGTGGGCCATGGGTTTTTATAATTGCCTTTGGATGAGGAAGGACTGAATCAACATGTTGGCGGACCAAAGAAAAAAAAATCCGCTCATTATTGAAGGTTTCCTTCTATTTATTTGTATTTTTTCTTCATTTTTTTCAAAAAACAGAAAATATATTTACATGTTCTTATAATTTTATTCAATTTTAAATTAGGCACATGTAAATTATTTTATTTTAATCAAGTTTTTATATTTTCATTATTATATATGTTAATCCTTAAAATTTAAAATTAATATTGAATTATTAAATTTTACAAAACAAAATACTCTTGGAGTTTACCAAAAAAAATAATTTAATACTTTTTTCAAAATAAATTTTTTTAATTTAATACATTGTTTACATTTTTATTAAAAAATTATTTATAAGACAAAATATTTATATAAATTTTGAGTTATAAAAATTATATAATTAAATCATATAGTAATTTAATAAAAATATAAAAATACTTAATTTTTTTAAGAAAAAATATAAGAATTTTAATCTTTAAAGATCAAAAAATCTAATTGACCAAATTATAAAATTTTAATTAAAATAAAATAAAATATAAAAACTCCATTTAAATTTGATTGAAACGCCAGGCACTAGCAGACACACACATATATGTATATTTTTTTGTTTTAATTAGGAAAGATGCTTAAAGCTATTAAATATGGTGTACAACCCTGCTCGAATCTTAATATTGAAAAGGCCAGAATATAGACTCCACGGATGTAGTCAACCTTTTTTTTTTTTTTAATCAGAAAACAGTGGAGGGGATGCTTCACAGTTCCGGGGAGTGGCTTGGGTACTCCCTTTCTTAAGGGCATATTTTTTAAGGAAAATTATAGCCAATTTTTTTAAGGAAATTAATTATAAATAAATATTAATATAAAATGCATTGTTATTAAAATGCAGAACATGATTTATTTTTTAAATAAAATTTATTGTTAATTTTTATTTATGATTAGTTATTTTAAGATGAGATATTCTGAAATTTTATCTACTTTTTACAAGGAATTGAGCCAAGTACCTCCTACTTGAAGTATCTGTGTACACACTATGACAGCTTTGCGAACTTAGCATGCTTCCACTCGGCCAAACCCTTTTGGGTAGCAATCAACCTTATCTTATAGAGATGTCAATACAGCTCACCCTTTTTTTGAGGATTTCTAGAAGTGAAAGATGCCCTTTTTGCTCACAGATTTAAAATTATTATATGCTCCACAAGAAGCGATGACCAATTTGTGTGTTTAGTCTGAACCTGTCCCGATTGATCCGGTATCATCCCGATCATATCGGGATGGGTCTTGTCCCGACTTGAAAATAATCGGGATGGGACTTTACGAGATGGGACATGAAAGGGGTTCAGGACCGGACGGGATACGGGATTACCATCGGGACGTCCCGTCCCATCCCAAATATTATATATATATATATATATATATAATTTTAAATATATTAATTATATTAATATAATTTATACTTATATTAATTATATCAATTATAATTTTAATACTTACAATTCTTATTTAACACTAAATTTTTTATATTAATAATTTTAATGGCATGGAGTAAATATGGCGATATCTTTCTTTATAATATATTAATTATATTAATATAATTTATTTTTATATCTATATATTTAATAACTTTTATTTATAATGTATTTCTTGCTTTATTTTTAGAAGAGTAATTAGCTAATATATCTTCACTAAAGTAGAAGAACAATAGTTTGATGTTGTATTTGACTTGCTTGTTGTTGCTAATCTTATAGCATAAAGATCACTTGTATTTGTTATTATAATGTGTAGTTGTGATTAATATAATTCAATAATTGATTTTAAATTATTGTTATTTATATACTTGTGTTGCTTTGATTTTAAACTTAATAAATTATATGATTTAAAATTTTAATGAACGTTATTATTCAGATCTTTTTTCTATATTATTCCATTTATCGGGACGGCAGGATGTCCCGATCTTGTTCCGATCCCATCCCGACTCTTAACGGGACGGGACGACTTTTGGAATGGGATGGGACACGGGACTAAAATTCAATCCCGATCTTTTTTTGGGACGGGACATGGGAGGGGGTGTCCCAGTCCCGTCCCATCCCGCGAACACCCCTACAAATTGGCAAAGCTTGCATAGAATATCACTAGTGAGCAATGTTTTTAAAATTAAACTGAATGTTGAATCCAAAAGATTATCAATTTATGATTCATATAATTCAATTAAGTTGGATCAATGATTTAACTAGTGACGTAATAATCAAATTAAAAAAATTATATATATATATATATATATTTAATAATTTAAATATAATAAATAAATATGAAATTGTTACTTAATTTAAAAATAAAATTAAATATTTTAAATTTAGTATAACTTAATAAATCATATGATACAATAAAGTATCAAATAATTTAAAAAAATTGGTCATTTTCTAAAAAATTTAAGAAAGAAAAAAAAGACATTTTGTGAACAGTTGGTTTTTGAAGATCGAACTCGATTCTCGATCCAACAAGCGGTTCAAAGGGGCCTAATTTGGCTCAACTTTCTAAATAATTTTTCAACTTAACCAAGCCATTAATATGATCAATTGATGGTTTGATTAGTTCAACCGTTTGATTCGATCTGATTTTTTGATCATTGCTAGTGAGATGATTTTTCTCCAAGTCATTCCAAGGAATGCGAAGCAGATTTTTTGTTTGACTATAGTGGGGTCTGTCCCACTAAGACTAAACAAAACTTTTTTTGATTTGTGCATGTTTTTTTATTTTTTTCTTTTGGCCAACTCTTTTTTTATTTTTTTCTCTTGGCCAAAAGGCTAGCCTTAATGATGAAAAAGAATACGATCGTAAAGCTAATTTTTACAACGTTCACCCAAAAATCATCAAGATTTTTAATGAAGCCCCATCCTATTGTCATAAGGAAGGTAAGGTTCTAGTACTTCGTATGTCTAGTTAATGTCCAAGGCATCCCAAGTGGTATGGTCTAGGCATAAGTGACATTTGAATCATACATGTTATGGAATGGCTGAGGTTATAGCAGAGGTTAACGCGGCACGATTGGCAAGATAGATAAAGAACTAGTTTCCAATTTAAAGGACTTAGTTTGGGCGCTCATGAGACTATAGAGGAATGCTTGAAAGATCTTAGACCCAGGACCTTAAGGGCCAAGGTCATATATGAAGACAAATCTCAACAAACCACACAATTACATGAGTTAGAGGTCGCACCTTTTAAGTTTGAAGATATAGCCCTAAAGGTGTAAGGCCTACTTGAAGAAGTAAATCTTGGATCTCTTGAGGAGTCGAGGATCACTTATATCCCTGCTAACTTAGGAATAGAGGAATGATATGATACAGGTGTTAGAAGAGTTAAAGGATTGTTTTGCATGGGACTTTAATCAAATGCCATGGTTGCCAAGATAGTTGGTTGAGCACAAGCTTTCCATTAAGCCAAACTTTAGACTGTATCAACAGTCTGCTCACAGGACGTCCACAAAGCTTAGAGCCTTGCAGGTATGCTTATAGCTCTCAAATGTTGTACCTGTAATAAAGAAAAATGGAAAACTATGGGTTTGTGTGGATTTCCAAAATTTAAACATGACCACACCTAAAAACAAGAAACTACAAGTTTGTATGGATTCATATAGCCTTGTAGATTAATAGACGTTGGGGCCTAAACTATATTATTATCATTTATGAATTTTTTTTTCAAATTATAATCAAATCTTTATTGCAAAAGAGGACATTCATAAGACCACCTTTAGATGATTAGACCAGACTAAAAAATACTAGGGCTTCTTATCAATGGGCTATGAATGCAATTTTTCATGACATGGTAGGGAAATACCTAGAAGTATATATAGATGATATAATGGTTAAATCAAAGAAAGCACAGGATTATATTAAACATTTAAGGATGAGCTTTCTTCGAATAAGGGAAGTGGGCCTTAAGCCAAATCCACTTAAATGTGCAATCAATATGATCATAGGTAACTTCCTTGGATTCTTAGTTCACAAGCGAAGGATTGAAATGGACTGAAACAAGGCATGGGCTATATTAGAAGCAAAGGCTCTTACAAGCAAAAATGAATTACAGAGGTTTTTAGGACAAGCTAATTATTTCATATACTTCATTCTAAATTTGATAGGTAGGAGAAAGGAGATCTTTGAGCTTCTAAAACTTAAAAACACTAAGGAATTCATATGGGCTGAATATCATCAGGCTGCCTTTAAAAAGATTAAAGAGTATTTAACAAAACTCCCCGCCCTAGTAGCCTCAAGGAAGAATACACCATTTTTGTTATATTTAGCTACTACTACCATGTCTATAGGTTGAATGTTAGCCTAAACTGTCGATGGGGGATATGAGCAAGCAGTCTATTATTTAAGTAGGTGTTTAACTCCTACAGAGACCCAATACTCACCTATTGATATAGCATGTTTAGCTTTGTATTATGCTTGTACTAAGTTGAGGCATTATATAATAAATGCAACTAGGTATGTGGTTTTGCATTCTAATTTAATTAAGTATATGCTTAACTAAGGTAGGTGGTTCCCATTTTAGAACAAGATTCACTTTTTATGGATTTATGACAGTCAAGAATAAGTATATGTTGCCTAAATTAATGGTAGTATATACTAACAATGATATGATCTTCCTTGCATAGTCTAGTTTCACATTATTTGCTGATAACTAATCCATGCCCACTACTACATCAATTTTGACCATAGGCAAACAAATTAAATTAATGGTAGTCGACTTATTTTTAAACTTTAGGTCAACACCTAAACAAGCAAGGTTAGTCTTAATAGAAATCCTGTTAGTGTAGACACATTTACCACATAAGGCAAGGTATGAGCAGATAGTTTCAATATCAACACACAATCATCAGATATGCAGGAATGAGTAGCACCTGAGTCAAATAAAGCATCAATATTGCAACCATACAAAGAGATCTTACCTCTAATCAAATTTGGAGATGCACTAGCCTCCTCTTAGGATAACGTAAACACCCTCCTATGAATGGTGGATCTTTGCTCTGTGGTACCTACTCTTCTCTCTTCACAGTATTTGGCAAAATGCCCCATCTTGCCATATTTAAAGCAAGTCCAGTACTTGCCTATGTGATACCTTCCATACTTGGTGCATTATGGGGTTCTGGTTATGCCAAGAGTCGGCACAAGCACAATTGAAGCTTGCTAAGATGGCTATAAACCTCCAACACTGTTTCTAAGTCCATTGTTCCTCTGGAATGATCCTTACGATTAGATCCCTTTTGAAGCATCTTCTTCTTACTAAAGCTTCCAAAACTACCAGAGTTAAAACTAAACCTCTTGCTGACTCCACCAGTAGGGCCAAGAGATTAAGAAAACTTGCGCTAGCTATCTCTTCTCTTTTCTGTCTTTGCTTCTCTACCTCTTGTCATTGCTATCCTCAACTTGTTGCATATTTCAACTAAGAGGTGATCTCGGATAGTGCCAACTATTATCTATATTTAGGCCTCATCTTCTCAAGAAGCCTCTCTGCCTTTCACTTTGAATCGTCATTTGCCATGAAAGCTTCATCATCTCAGCTTCCTTGCTTGAACTCATGAAACTTAGTCTCCTTTTGCGCTGTGAAGGCCACCAAAAAATAGAAACCAAAGAATCACATCTACCAATGCTTGGCCTCTTTTACAAATAATACCAAAGTCTACTTAACTCTACTTAACTCCACTCATCGGTCTTATCAACATCTACCAATGCTTCGCCTCTTTCACAAACAATACCAAAGCCAAGATTACTTTCTGCTCTTCTGAACATGGTACAACCTCAAAGATTGTCTCAATTTGTTCAATTCATTCCTTAGCTTCACCCTCTTTTATTGTTCCATCAAAGGTAGGAGAATGAAATTGTGAAAACCTCTTCCAAACTCGGTCTATGAAATTCTCTGAACCACTGCCACCCACAACTCCAAATTGTTTAAGTGTACTCTCTTCATATGCTTTTTCTTCTTTCGTATACATCGCTTTTCATTCTCAATGGTTCTACTGTCTCCTCTTGCTTTTCATTCTTGGGCACACCTTGATCTCATAACATATTACGATTTGCTTACATCAAGTTCCTCATATCTAAAAGCAAAGCCTTATTGCCCTGCAGTTCATTCCTAGGTTGTTCCAAGTTTTGTCCAATAGGAATGTGATTCTCTGGTAGTAGCTCATTAATTTCTAGTATCACATTCGTGTTAGATGGGTTACTAGCAGTAATAGATATGGCAAATCATCTTCTTGCCATCCTCTCTCCCCCCTAAGGATGGAAATAACCACAAAAGGGTGAGTAGACAAATTAAACAATTATACAAGGGAAAGGTAAGTGTAAAAAAAATATATATATACCAACTTCTAAACATGAATGCAACAAATAAGGTAGTTAAACACATCAATCACACATATACCAGTCTCAGAATGCTTGAAACTAATACCAAATTATAACGTCATCTCTAATATTACCAAATACAATGGACACTAAACACAGAACATCATTATGATAACTGGAATAGATCATTATCATAACATAAGGGTTAAAAGTTTAAGAAGTTGAGATCCCAAGAAACCCTTTTTGAAAGATTGTTTGAGCTCAAACTATAGTTTAAAACTAAATAAATAAGATAACAAAAGCATAAAAATTCACCACATAAAAATAATAGACAAACTGAAAAATTTTCAGTGCCAAGGCACAATGTGCCACGACGGACTGCACAAAGGGATATGTCCTTCTCTGTGCCTCAAGCCGCAGTGCAATAGATGATGCCCCATAACATGTAACCACTGTCATGAAAGCAAATTGCTATCATGACAGCTCTCCAGGCCAACTTTCGAAGAGCCTTATTTTGTTGTTCGATGTTCAATTTAAGTTATTCAAGCATTTATATGTAGCTTTTAGAGTTACCTAGGCATTGACACTGGTCACACATCCAAAACGCTAAGCCAAGTGAGATTTGGACAGCCAAACCTAAAATGGCACCCTTTCTTTCCAAAATCACTACCAAGGTGTCCGAATTCCCAAACTAAGTACTAATAATCGTGAAACCACTTGAACCAACTTAAATGGACCACAAACAACCTGTACAAGCATCCAAAATACAACAACAGCATTCTAGACAAGATTTGGCCACTAAAATCCCATATTTGACATAAATCTTACAAGGGATAAAACATACAACAATCTTTCAGATGGCCAGGCTAATAGATAAATCCACTCAAAACTAGCACTTGTACTAGTATCTAGACCTCTCATAGCCACAATGACACAAATACAATACCTTAGGCCAAGATACCCACAGTTTACAGTAAAATTCATACAAGTACATTACACAACAATAATGAATCCTAAGTTGGCATATACATATGCAATTCGTTACCAAACTTAAAATAAATGAGTAGGACTATACAATTACAAGCTAGTCCCCTCGATGTTTGATCGCACCTTCCTTTCCTTTACCCTTATTCGAGCCTTCACTTGTAAAATATAACTACGGGGTAAGCGAAAGACTCAGTAACCAAATAGTCTAATCAAACTACTCATGTAGAAGAACAATTTGTGTATATATAAAGTGGCATTCAAAACATATAATGAATCATATATCTTCACATATGGTTTTTAGTATGAAATGCATGATTAATACACTATCTTATACCTTCCTTCTGTCTTTTGACTAAATCCGTGGGCTAAAAACTTGATAAGACTAAGTGCATGTGACTAAACTGGCTTAAGCTTACTATTAATAGGAGGCAGACCAAGCTAAGAGCACCTTCACCCACTATAGATCACAGATTCCCCCTGTCTCTGAATACTAGGGGTATTGATACCTAATATACCTCACGTAGTATTGGGAATTCCAAACAATAAAATATTGAGTACCTAGGCCTCTACAGTGCTAGTGTATCATATAGATTTTCAAACAATGTCCCCAACAACATACTGGGGTGAACTTCTACCCTCTCATAATAATCATGCCAAACATGCTCGATGCTCCAGCATATAATCATAACATATAGCTTTTACTAAACATTCATTTCTACTCAAACATAGTTGCGTAAATAATTATATTAAAAAAAATAGCATTTTGCCTTCAAAAACCATAATACTAAAACACAAACTTACTATTCCACTTCACATAATTTCTAAATCATAAACATTGTATATTAGTACTATACTAATACCAAACAAGAACCAGTTTTAAATAAACAATCATATACCTATCCAAACACGCAAATAAAGAGATTAGACTATCCGATTATCTTAACCCTTTCATCATTAAAAGGGTTGCCGTGGTCAACTAACAGCTCCACATATGTCTATTAGCACCACAATGCTTGATCAATGACTAATCTACAAGATTAAATGCTTAATTGTCAATCCACACATTAATTACCTCATTTATAACACAAATTTTTGTATCCATTATACCTAAAACCTTGATTTATCCCCAATGATTCTCCCAACACACTCCATTAATTCTACTTAACACCCAAACACATAAACAACACCATTACATTACCCACATTACTTTTGATCTCTTAATTTTCTACTTGTTTGTCTAGACCCTAACCAAAAACTCTAAATCATTATATAATCTATAAATCTAGGTTTAGAGGCTTGACTTAACTCCCCAAGACCTTATCTAAGGTAATAGGTTCAGCCATTACCCAAGAACAACTAAATCAAAGCCCCAAAGCACCCCAAACCTTAGAAAATTTGAATATAAAGAGAGGGAGAGGTGTAGGAAGCTTATCAAATGATAAATCTTGCCCTACATGCTTCTAAATTGGTCTAAAAGTCATGCCCTAGCAATCCCAAGGTTTTCCTTCGATGCTTTCTCGTTTTCCCTTTTTCTTCTTCTAGTTTTCTGTCTGATTGCATATCTGATATACCCAAATTTGTGTACATGCATTGCAACACACAACTTAGAGCTTCACACTTGGATTGAATCTCTCAACGTGCCACGGCCCGGTCGAACTCCGATCTAGCCATCTTCTAAAGCTGTCCAATCATTTATTAGCTATATTAGTCTCTTAAAAACACTGTCAAACAATAATTTATCTAATTTAACCAAAATACCCTTATAAACATTGGAAATTCTCAAAATGAAAATCTAGAATGCTATAAGAGGCAACTTCCTCATCCACCTTCACTGCCACCACAATCAAAGATTTAGCAATGGAAGTGTTAGAAGGAGGAGAGGGTTCTAAGTTACCCCTTAAGGAAGTAAGTGTAACCTCCCCCTATATTCTCCAGACACAGGAGAAGATTACGGTATTACCACATCATTCACAACAAACAAGAATTAAATAATTTGTTTGAAAAGCTTGGGCCTAAGACTTGTTTTACAAAATCATTCAAATCATAATATAATTAGAGAAATATATAGTGAAAGAAAATCATATATTTATCTAATGTGGAGTAGACACAACTCATATGCATTTCCATCTCAATTGCATGCATTTTCATCACAAAAATCAAGCTGGGTATCGGTCCATGCACCGTAACGTGCAATATGTGCACAACGGCATATGGCATAGAGCCACACACTCAGCCTGTTCTGTGTCATGCATTATGGCATGTGATATCATGTGCCGTGGTGTACCTTTTGAATTTTGTTGTCATTTTGACAGCAAAAATGATGAATTTCTGGCGTGCATCATTTTCACAAACAACATCCGATCGGAGTGATTCAAGCACCCATATATAGCTTATCTTATAAGCTAACTAATAAGATAGTTTAGACATGATCTAACAATCCAATTAAAATTTAGACACTCGGGTGCAAAAAGTCACTATTTCTAAAAAATTTACGCACCCAGGCGTTCAAATCGATCCCCTTTTTCTCATTAGACTATACAAGGCCTTGAATCAAGTCCAAAACAAAAGGACCTAATACACTTGATTCACTACAATTCATCACAAACATACACATATATCAAAATTTGACCTTTCTACAGCCAATTTTCACTTTTCACAAACTTTGCACAATTTGTCATTACTTAGCATAACTTAGCCCACTTGGCCATTTACTCAACACATTCACATATATTCACATTCATAACATATGTATTTCTCAATCTTAGCACCAAATTACTCATTTCATCATAATTTCTCACGTGGGTTTAAGACTCAGCCAACAACACAACATTCTTCACACATAAACATTTTAATCTTTAGCTCCTAATTCATTTCATCATATACATAAAATTGGGCTAAGATTCCATAAAATAACTACTCAAGTCATGCATGTAACCCTATAGCAACTCATTTACACATATATATACACAAGTTTTTAGTTCATTACATAAACTCAAAGCATACACGGCTTCTCAACTCTAAGCCGGTCCAAACTCTCTTCCCTTACCCTAATCACTACCCTATCTTATAAACATGTAACTACAAGGGTGAGATAAAAATCTCAATAACAAAATAATTCACTTTTATTGACTATCACATGCAATAATACGAAAGTAAAGCATAATATACTATTTAAATATCATTAAAATAGCGTTTATATCACATATTTCATTTCCATTCATATTCACATAACATATATCAATTCTCAACTTTTCACCACTTTTGCATACATTCCATAGTATCTCATAGTATGATCACTACCGACCGAACCTCCAAATCACCCCGATACAAAACTATAGGCTCACCTTAAACTAATATATATTCTTATTAGCCTTGAGTTCACCTATAGTGGTAGAATCGCTTGACTAAAGATGTTTTAAGGCACATACAGACTATAGTTTCCCTCAATATACATAATGGGGTGTTGTTGACTCCAACACTATGTCACATAGACGCTAAGGAGCTCATATCTCCAATACTGCACCTCATTTGGTATAAGGAGATCTTCTCCAACATTGTACCTCAATAGGCACTAAGGAGCATTATTTTCAACACAGCACCCTGTTGGGCATTAAGGAGAACATAACATATGGTCCTGATCATCACCTCTCCACTTGAGTAAACTCCTACCTTATGATTATGCTTTCCGAACCATTTAAGGTTCTTCATTACCACTTTTCATATTTTCTAATATATAGCATATATATTAATATACTATTTGAAAACACCCATTTCAATGCTTTTATTCAATCAAAAGCTATTTCATGCAACAATCACATAATGCTATAAATCATGCTTAATCTAAAACAAGTTCATGAACTATATAACATACTCATACACAGTTACAATAAACAGTCAAACAAAGGAAGTTATTCAGTTACCTCAACCCTTCTGTCACTAGCAAGGTTACCCATAGATTTTAACAACCACAACCACTTCTCTTAAGCTTCTTTTCTCTATTGACATCTCCAATATGCCAATTTGAACACATTTGGCATATTTTAGTTATTGGTCCATTTTGACTAAAAACTCATTTTTACTACTTAGGGCTATATTCATCCGTAAACTCTTTTTCACTTATCCATTTTAGGTCCATTACTACCCAATCACTACTTTACATCACCTTATCCGATCTTATTTTACTCAAATAAGATTTTTACCCTAAATACTCTCTTATTAAAGCTAAAATTGAGACTATAAGTTCAAAGCTTTAGCTTTCAGCTTTAAACTAGTCGCAAAGTTTTAATTTAACTCTCGAGTTATTATTATTGGGCAAGAATTAAGCCCCTTAAATTCCGTCGATTTAATTTCTCTATAACTTATTTTCAGAGAAATTTGTGTAAAATGGAAGGTAAGAGTTATACATAGCTTACCTAATAAGTTATCGATTAGAAGCACCTTCCAATAGCTTGAAATAGCTTGCCCTAGCTCCTCAGCCCTCCTTCTCTCCTTCTCTCATGTGTTTTTAAATTTCACTCCTCTAAAATTTTTAAAATTTCATGACTTATGAAGGCACTTTTTGGTCTATATGTCGTGGTGCATGTAGCACAAGCCATGACGCATAGCACAGTAAAATTTATTCTCACCATGTACACTTGCTTCGACTCAAAATGTACTTCTCTCACCTATATCTGTTCATACAACATCCCAATGAATGAAATCATCAAGTAACCATCCAAATCTCTTATCCCATACTAATTGCTACTTTACCCTCAGTTAGCAACTAATCACAGGATTAGAAAATTCAGGATGTTACAGTAAGTAGCTGAGGTGTCTAAATTTCGCTATGGCAAGATAGAAGAAAATTTATTGGAGTTAGACTTGACTTTAAAAGCAAAAATAGTCAAATAAGGTTAGAATAACTTACCAATATGAGTCCTTAAGGTACATTTGAAACGTTGGACCACTACTTATTAAAGTGAAGATAGGCATCCCAAGGTACTAGCTCCACCTTGTGGGGTGTTTTGACCCCATGGGGAGGAGCTATGGTAGGGATTCCATCCTTCTCTATAGTCCATGACCTAAACTTTAAAGTTAGATTGTAGGGGATATACTAGCTAAGGCCAAATTGGCTCACTACTAGTTGAGGATGATAGTGTTCCAGAAAGGCCTTTCTAGAAGCAATAATCATAGGCAACCACATCTTTGTAGGGGTAGTGGTCAAATTAAAAATGTCATGTCACATGTTGGTCCTCGACCTCTTGGACAAGTTGAACTTGAACTACTCAGGAAGACAATGATCAGAGACTAGCAACACATTTAGCTGAGGGTTAAAGACCCGCCTGTAACATCCTAAGTTTCCCAACTAGTAATTATCAGTGTTTGCAAAGGTAATTTGATTAATTTAGATGATTATTGATTAATGAGGTTTATGAGAGACTAATATAGTTTTTGAATCCTTGAACAGTCTTAGAAGAAGGCTAGGTTGATGTTTGAGCAAACCATGACACGGAAGGGAGTTTAAATTTTGGTGTGGCTTTTTATGCCATGCACCACAGCGGGCGTGTTAATGTGTCGCAATGCACGCGCAAAATCAGCACTTATCAAATGCCAAATAGACCAGAAACAGAAGAAAGAAAGAGAAGAGATAACAAGAGAGCGATGGAGAAGAGAGTGTTTTCTACTAGAGCATGATCCCTAGCCACGTTGGGACTGTTTGGAATCACTATTAGGTAAGTTCCACATTCTCTCTTTCCCTATTTATGCAAAATTTTTGACTTAAGTGGTAGTGTAGGGCTTGATCTCAGTTTGCTTAGGTTTAAACTGAGCCTATTAGTTTATTAAGGTCTTGGAAAGTTAAATCAAGCTTTTAACCTTAAGTTTATGAGTTTTATATGATGATGAGAATTTTTGTCGAGGGTTTGGATGAACCCTAGGCATAATCTAGAGGTTTTAAGATGATATAGGGTGTTGGTTAGTAATTTTGGTGTATTGGGATATTTAATAGGATGGTTAGAGTATTTAGGAATGGTTGATATTGTTAGAAAAAGGAATTTAGGTATTTTAGGCACTTAGAACCTAGAAAATTTAGGGTTTATCTAGAATGATAATTGACGATTATTACTTCATTGTGTAGATTGAGTGTTGCTCGAGCTACCTCATGCATATAGAATATGTGAAGCTAACGTTGAGCCATGGTAAGCCTTTTTGTGTAACAAAGAGTTGAGATAATGGAATAATTTACACTATTTGATTATATTGCTTAACTGTCTATGAGTAGATATGTTAAATTTATTACTTGGAATTTCATAACCTTGCATATGGTAAAATATAGTTTTGTACACGAAAAAACTATTTGCGATGAGAATGATGAAAGTTTTATATGGACTAGTTAAGAAATTTGAAATGCATATATGTTAAATATGATGAGTGTGAGCCTGATTATGTTAGGGGGTGGGAGGTCACCCGTAAGAAGGAGTAGTGGAAGTCCATATGGTATGTATCTCCTTAGTGTCTAATAAGGCATGGTGTTGGAGATTTTCTCCTTAGTATCCATGCGGGATACAACATTGGGGAGTGACGCTCCTTACCATCAATGATGCGGTGTTAAAGTAACGACACCTCGATTAGTGTGCAATAGGGAGAGATCATAGTCCGAAAGTGGGATAGGGCATCTTTGGCTTAGTGATCCTACCACTAAAGGTGAGCTCAGACTAGTGTGAATGTGCACTTGATCCAATAGTCTATGGTTTCAGTCGGGGTGATATGGAGGATCAGATGGTAGAATAATCATACTAGTGGTAAATGACTTGTATTCATGAAAAGGAATATGTTATAATATGCTAAAAGTATATTTTGGAGTATTATAGCTTAGCTTTCTTATGGTTGTGCATGTTAATTAATAGCAGTGAATTATTCTATTATTGAGATATGTACCTCACCTCATAGTTATATTTTACAGGTGAGGGCTCCGATAGGGGCAAGGAAAAGGAAGGGCCAATTGAAGAGTGAAGAGCATTGTAGTATAGCTCTTCCCTTTTCTCTTTTAGGTTTGTGATGAATATTGCCATTATATAATACCAACTAAGGAACATGACATTATTTTAAGATATCACTTGTATGAATTTATGATAAGTGTGTATATCTTAGTCCAAGATTGATGTTGTGTGTGTTTGGCCAAGTTACAATTACAAGTGATGTATTTAAAGTGATTTATGTGCCAAAATGACCAAATTGAGATGTGTGTTAAATTTAATCCACCTTTGTGTTATTGTCAAATGGGGGTTTGGTGGTCATTTTGAGTGTGATTGTTTATTTATGATATAAATGATCGGTCATATTGTGTGTGATCCATTTGTGGTGGTCAAAGTGTCTCTGAGGCTAATGGCATTTGGTATTGTGAGTTGGATATCTTTGTGTGTATTTGAGGTGAAAACGAACTATTTTAGGTTCAGGTGTCTATCTTTTTAATGGATAATTGTTTGAGTATGAGACCAGTGCCATTACTTAAGGGGCTCGAAGAGCTTCGTGTGAACACTTGAACCGCCTAAATCGGATGTCAGATGGCAAAACAAAGTTCAGAGAGCTGTCATGACAGCAATCTGCTGTCATGTTAGTAAGTGCGCGCTGCAGCGCAAGTGGCTTTCAAGGGACTTGTTCTTCTGTGCCATCCATCACGGTGGATAGGCCATATTTTTTGAAAAATAGCTTGTTTCAGCTTGTTTTAAATTGATTTAATTTTCATGCTTTTGTATTTGTTCTTAATTGATTTTGAACTATCATTTGGGCTCAAACAACAACATTTTAAAAAGGGTTTTATTGGGATTCTATTGTTTTAAACTAATTATCTTTTAAACCTTTAGGTTGTGATAACTTCTTTTTAGGATTTTATCTAATTCTGATTATCATAACGGCATGTAAGAGTGTTGTTCTAGTAATATCAAGGCAGACATTTCAACACTTCTGTTGCCAAAAGAGCTTAAAGAAATCTAATTGTCATAGGGGATGGCAAGAAAGGGGCCTTATAGAGCTCAAGGAAGTAAGCCACGACCCATAGCTTTAAAAACCATATAGTTTTATAAAAGTTGTCATAAGGCTTCTTCTCTATGGATTCCCTCATCCCATCATATAAGTGGTAAAGAAACATAGTGCCCAGGGCCATTTGCCATTTGTAGTGAAGGTGCTTTACCAATGGGAGGTGTTGAGTCATGGGCTTGCTTTCACTTGGGGAAAAAATCCATTAGCTCAATGGCACCCATAGAAAAAATAGGTGCTCTTCATCTATGATGGCCTAGGTACAAGGCAATTCACATAGTTGGTGATGAGAGAGAGGTATACGAACCAACATTCTTCACCGTCACTTTAACTGTAGTGCTTAGGGATCAGTAGGGTAAGGTCAACAACAAGGATTTAGTGAAAATTTTCTTCAATTGTAATGGGGAGCCCTAAGAACATAAACATGTCAAGCAAAGTGACAGTCATGAGACTCAATTCAAAAATAAAAGCGTTATAGCCAAGAGACCAGAAGCAAAGGAGAGACTTTAGAAGGCTAACATTCAGCCATGTGGCTTAAAAAGATCGAGATCGAGGGTAGTTAATAAGTTTTCTACAAGAAATCTTCTTGAAAGAAACGATCTCCCAGGCCAGCAATAACTCCTTGGTAGAGGATAATGGCCAAGGGTCGGTGATTATGGGGCTTGGTGGCTCTATGGCCTATAGGGCTATGGATAAGTGGCCGGCATTGGTTATAACAACGGGGGTAAAGCTATGTGGAACAACACTATAGGCAAATATGTAAAATTCTTTAATATTGAAGGGAATGACGAAAACAAAGAGGGTAAAGGAAGAAAGTGCTTATTGAAAATAAAGGGAAGTAGGGAGTCTAGGCAAGGTTAGACGCTTTTACTAGAGAAAAGAAACCCATTTTGAAAGAGGAACACAATCTAGAAAGAAGGAAAAGAAAAGGCAGAAAGGTCAATGCTTACCAGAGCGGTTGTCTTGAGGCAGTCCAAGTAGGTTATGGACAGTAACCAAATCTTTAGACAAATTGGTCGGAACAATGACTTAGATATTCTGAATAGCATCAACTAGGCAAGCCATTGTCAATAGGAATAAGTGAGGGAGAGTGTGAGAAGGAAGAGTGAAGAAGCTTGAAGGGCAAGGAAAATCAGAAGCATATAGTAGTAGAGAGAATGATTAATGTGGACAAGAGGTTTATAGTCCCAAGAGGCTCAAGGGAATGAAATGATGCATCGGTTCTCATTCAAATGTGCTACATGGCTTATGACAACCAACCATTGCAGGGGGTATTGTTTGTTTGTTTAGGCTTAAAGATGAAACAATGGTCCCATAAGAGAAACTAAAACTAAAGGCAAGATACTTAGTCTATTTTTAGGAGGAAGGCATGTTATACATGAGCTTGACGTCACCCTCAAGACTCAGATGACTAGACGTAAGAGACCATTGAGAGGATACAATGTGACATGCCATGAATCTCACAGGTTGTGCTAAGTGATCCCCGACATAAAATGAGGATGAACATTCAACCAGTAACATCTATACAGACTTTTAGTTTATTCTTAATTTTCTAAATTTACCTTTGATTCTTAGATAGCTTTTAGAACCATTTCTAGTTTTTAGTATTATAACTTTGTACTTAGCATTGGTATCAATTTAAAATTCATTTATTCCAATCTCTTTGTATCTTCACGTTTAAGTAAATTGTGGTCAGGAATCCTAAAAACTCATTATTATCTCTTGAAATGTAGCGTTTTTGGTATGTTTAATATTTGTTATTTTTATGAAGAACACATCTTCTGTTAAGAGGGTAGAGAGAGATCTTGCATTTGATTATACAGTTTGGAAGGATCTGTGAAATAATTGCCTGAGAAAATTCCTTCGAAATGATTGATTTTAAAATTTGTTGATTTTTTAAATTCTAAATAAAAATTTTATAATTTTTTAAATAAACTAAAAATAAAAAATAAATCTTTTAAATCTGAACCGTAATCTGGATCGGAACCAGTTCCCTGCTTGGTTACTTCCTTGCCTTCTCGTTAGCCGTCAACTCGTCAATCTTCATCTTGCAATTCCCTCTTTGCATTGGCGTTCGTGTCTGCTGACTTCGAAACTGAGTTCGCTGTTTTCATCTTCGAGGTCGCGTCTCCTGTTCGTGTTCGTGGTTGCTCGACTTCACCGTTGCTCTCAAGGCTCAAGGTATGTTCGACTTCATGGTTCTGTTTCGATTTTTTTTTTTGTTGTGATTTCTTTGCTGATTTCGTGACTTCTACATAGAAGTCGTTTCTGCTGAATGATTTATCGTTCGCTCTTCCATTTTAACTTATCTGAGATACAGGAGAAATCTAATTTCGTACGCATATTTTGGGAACTGTGGAGCTTCCTCTTTATAATTAATTTGATGGTGAATATTCTGGGAATCGGGAACGTATTTCCATTATTATAATTTCATTGTAGTTCCTGTAGCATTCATTAAATAGAAAGACTTCTATTACTTTTCCTAGGTGGGAGACGGAAGGGAGTTTATTTTGCTGCTGCGTGACTCAGTAAAGGCAACTTAGTTTAAATGAATATACTATTAGTTGTTTTGAAAAGTATTCAGCAGCAGAAAACAACTGAAGGGAGGACAAGAGGATGGATGATTTATGTTTGCTTTTGTTTGTACTGTTGGAACTGGAAGTTAAACAATTATTTGTTTTACTTGTTACTGCCTTACTGGAACGATGAATGTCTAAGAATAGTCTAGTTTTTGTGGATGTTGGTCGCCAGATGGTGGACAGCCTTGTGTTTGTGTGTTTTGTTTTTTGTATTGTAGGCTGGAGTCCGCTGGACATTAGTGAATGTTATGTTGAATGATGAGATGATGAAATTTCAGGCTTATTTTTTTTAATTCCAGGAAAAAAAAAATCATTTCAAGTGCCATACTAGACAGTTTAGCCCAAGTGTGCCTGCCCCTTCCAATTATGGGCATTTTTCGGACATCGATGGGCATCGGGTTCAACTTTACACTTGAAGGGGTTTTAGGGTTGGGCAATGTGCAGCTACCCTGCCTGGCTCAACCCTGCCCTTGTATAACCCTAAATCTTTGTGGCCGATTCCTCTTACTTATGTCTATGCATGCAGACAACTGGATCTGATTTCTCTTTCTTGGCCAATTTTCTGTGTGCTTGATTCTCCTCTGGGTTTTTCTAGAAATGTATGGCTAGGGTAGATTATTTTCAATGAATTTATCGCATTGTTAGTTCCATTTAAGTTGATGTATATCAACCACTTTACTTGGCAAATGGTTTGACGTGGATTATTGTGATTCGGTGGTGATTTGATGGCCTATTATTTTAACCCACCAAAATTTTTTAGTGGTGCTTGGTTGAGGTGTGCTTGGTTTGCAAGTTGTATGCTGTGTTTGGGGAAAGTCCTATCTCACTATGGCTTTGCCTAACTGAACCAGCAGATTTTCAATGAAGTTGCTCTTAGCACAATAAGAAAATTGAGTTGTATGAAATATACTAATGGAGCTCCATTACAGTCTTTTACTTGACATGCAATTATTTTTGAGCATAGATGCCCATAATTTTCTCTTACCATTGTTCATAAGGAACCACCCATGGAGGCCTAGCATATTAGGAACTTTTTGTTCGTCAATCTTATATACAAATGCTGCGACTTTAATATGATATGCCCCTATATCATGGTCTGCTTCTGATGCAATGTTACATGGTATCGATAATTAATTGGCAAATTTTTACTGATTTTTCTGACTTTAGTGGTTTTGTTGGTTTGATTTCAGATACCCAAAAGAAAGACAATGGCAAAGAAGAAGAATCCCCTGGTTTTTTTGGATGTGTGTATAGAAGGTGGCCATTATGAAAGGATGGTTTTTGAGGTACCCTTTTTGTTTTTAATACTTTAGAATTAAAATGATTGTCACGATCCAAGATGAAGTCTTTTTTTTTTTTTTCCCTCTCTTAAAAATTTTGCAACTTTGACTACGAGAGTAAAAATGCAGCCTAATGAATTCTTTGGTTCTCTTGGCTATTCTTTGACATTGCCCCCTTCACTGCAGAAAATTTCCGTTTGTTATGTACAGGTAATAATTTGATTTCCTTATAACCCCCGAGCAAAACACTCTTGAACTGCAATTACAATCTCACTGATTGAATAAGCCCTTGGACGTCCTAATTTATTTTGATTTTATGGTTTATGATTGGCTTCCTCATTTGTCATCCAATCTTCTCTTTGTTCAGGAGAAAAGGGAAGCAGTCCAAAAACTAAAATACCACTGTGCTACAAAGACGCTTACTTTCATGAGGTTAAGGAAGGTGGCTCCTACGTGAAGGTATGTAATGATAGTTTTGGGCTTGTACTTGTTAAGTTGTCGATCTTATAATGCTAATTAGTGTTTGTAATGTCTAAAACCGTTTTATATGCAATGCACCATCAAGACTAGTTACTGATGGCTGGTTTTCTTTTTGTAGGGAGGTGCTTTTTGCTATAAAACGGGTATCTTTTCTATTGATTCATTGACCTTAGGATGGCACCTATGACTAGTTTTTGAAGCTTCTAATTCGATACAATACATTTATTCATTTTCATGTTTTTTATCCATGTCATTTTTCGTAGTATCATCTTGAGTCATCACATGAAGCAATTATTATCACTTTAACTAATTTTTACTAATCACTAATTAAATGAAAGTAGATTCATTTCTTTTTTGTTCTTAGCACGGAATTTGAAGAATGAGCTATGATGTTCCCATCTTGTGAATAATGCCTCTTATGTATTTTATATTTAGATGTTAATATATTGATTTTAAGTAAATTTTGTATCCTCTGTCTTGAAAATCATTTGGGTCGCTAAAAGTAGGATTAGATTAAGGCTAGCAATCGGGGATGTTAACTAGATCATTTTTTTTGCATTTAAAAATGTTGTCACTTAGGATGGATTTCTAAGTTTATTAACCAGCAATTGATGTTATCTGTTTAGAAATCCAAAGTTTAACCAGCCACTACTGTCAATATTTATGCATATCAGTGTATATGTAAATTTTCAATTTATATAAAATACTTTTTGACATGTATATAAATTCTTCTGTGAAGGATCCTATCAATACTGTATAATGTTGATTGAGTACTTTGGACCTAGCAGTTCTTCATAATTACAATGTTAATTGCAATTATAAGTTTCATCTGGTGTTATGCCCAGTTTGCTATAATTTTTCATCGTTTGTAATCTTTTTGTAGGGGATGGTGGAGAAAGTGTATATGGTCCCCATTTCCCAGGTGAGATTGCTGGATCCTGAATACATATGTTTGAAAAGCTTTCAAAACGTCTCTGTCTATTTATTTTGATGAACTGAGTTTCTACGTTGGTCTTGTGATCTATTTCGGTTGAGTCATCTAGGCTTAAGCATGATAAAGAAGGTGTTCTGTCCATGGCAAAAGAAGATCGTGAAACTCGTGGTTCTCATTTTGTGATCACATTGAAAGATGATCACAGCCTTGACAGGTTCATACACACACACACACACACACACATGCATGCATGCATGGATGGATGGTCAACTTTTGGACATATTTATCTGAGTTTTTTCTTTTATCCCCTTCTCATGACCTTCTGGGGTGTGAAAACAAATTGTCCTGTGTTGCAAACATTGCATTGGTAGAAATATATAATATATGAGTCCTGTTGTTTGGAATCTTGTGCAGTTCTCATGTGGTCTTTGGAAAGCTTGTCGAAGGATTCTACACACTGGGGAAGATTAGAGACACTGGTGTTAGGTTTCCTGTTCAAATCTTCAATTCTGGTTTGCATTACGAAGGTGAGATATATTTTGACCATCTTAGTTCTATTAAAAGAATGGTTTTGTTTATAATGCTCAAGATGTATGGCACAATCGAAATAAATCACTTCATCTTTGGCTTCTGCTTATCAACGAAGCAAAATCCTGAAATATATGCTTGTTTTTTATGGGGAAAAAAATTCTCTAAAGCTCTTGATTACTTGATGTATTTAGTGCTTTTATCTTAGTTTACTGATTACTCCTCTAGTGACAATATACGATGTGTTTCCCATTATTTTTGCTCACCCACCACTAACCAGTAATTTAAAACAAAGTGAATGGTTTATTTGGTCATTTACTTGCTAGAAATTTTCATTGATTTAAATGGGGCACCAACATGCTGGGGATGTACGAGTGGACCATTTTATTGCATTGTATTCTTTTGTTCTATTACCCTTCCTCCTCTTGGTCTGTATTTTTTCTGCTAATTTGCTTAATCAGTTTTCTTAATTTCCTTGCAGGTGATAGCCCATGGTATTTGTGGAAGGGACAAAAACCGGTAAAACTGAATGAATATTTTAGTTGGTCCTTATATTAAGTTGGTATTTAAACTTTAAGAAAATCGGTTAACTGTAATACTTGTCTGGAAATAAAGAAAAAGTAGACTAAAATAAGGCTGCATTAATTATTTATTGTGAATGAAAATTATGAGTTTATGAGGAGTAGTTTAAGAAAATTATAATAAATGGTTATTGAGATGTAATTTTATAGTTTTTCTTAACTAAGGTAGCATGTGACATAGTGAGCTCCTATGTGCATATATCGCAGGAGAATGTCACAGGTGTGCTGCCCGACGGATTAAAGTCGACGGTTCAGATCGAAGGTGGTGGGGCATTGGACTCGGATGACGGGAAGGCCCAAACGTCAACTGGACTCAGACGCAGCCTTCGGATCAAACATAAGGCCGAGGCACTGAGTGGAAAGGGCTTGCTGTGAATACATTGGAATGTTCTCTTGTTATTCTCTCTCTTCCCTGTGGCAGATCTTCTGCAATTGATTTCCTTTCTGTTATCTAATGGCTGTAGGAGCCTATCGAGTTGTAATTGATTGAATGGTTAGTGGAGTAACCAACTCAATGCCTGTTTGGTTTTTATTTTTTAAAAAACTTTTTTCTATTTTTAAAAGTAAAAAAATAATTTAAACTTGTTTGGATAAGTGTTTTGATTTTAATTGCTTTCCAAATTGTTATAACAGTATTTTAAAGTTATTTACGTTTCATTTTTTTAATTTTCTATTGGAAAAAGTTAGTTTGTCCAATTTCTATAATAAAACATCGAATGTTAACCGTTTGCAACAAATAATTATCTTTATTAGTCTATTTTTTAATTTTAAAATTATTTTTAAATTAATATAATCAAATATATTTTTATTTTATTTTGTTTTGAAAACAATTATATTACAAAACAAATTTTCTTTCTTTCTTTCTTTCTCTCTCTGTTTTTTTTGTTTTTTGTTTTTTGTTTTGAATCAATCTCCCCGATCACAGCTGTCTTCTCGAAGCTTGATCACTCCATGTCCATAAACATTAATGTGGGTAGAGCTTATTCTATTTGCTATTAAGGAAAAAAAAAAAAAAGAACAAACGAAATTGCCCTTAGTTGACCACATGTCATATAATCAATAATTCAACACTTCAAAAGGATTGAAAATGACAAAATACAAAAGTATGCTGATGTTGAGCTGCATTCGCATTTCATCATTGTGCTTTAGTTTAGTTTTACTACTGTGTGTGTGTGTGTGTATGAATAAAAATATAAAAACTGAATATCACCGAAAGCATATAATATAAATTCTCTTACTAGATTGGAAAATTGTTTTAGATAAAAATTTAGTTAATCTAGATTATATAAATTAATCATAAACATTTTTTTATTTTTAACTTACATAAAAAAATAATATGATCCATCTATATGGAATACTAACTTCACCACTCAAATCTACTTGAAATAAAAATTTTCGATCAAAGCACCTGAATTCAAATGTAAAACATTAAACATAGAAAGAACTTCAAATAAAGATCAGGGATATCACATTAATTACTAGGGAGTCTCTGAAAATCTTGAAATTTCAATTTAATTTAGGAGGGTAAAAGTAAAAATAATTTTAATTGCAAAAAGATCAAAGTATTTTTTACTTGTTATGTAAAATTATTAATTTTTTTTTCACTTATTAATTTATCAATATCACCTAAAATTTTAGTAACATTAATTATTAATTTGCTAACTTGTTAATTTACTAACATTAATTATAAATTATATTTTACATATGATGTTAGTAAATTAATAAGTAAAGTTAGCAATTTAACAACTGATATTATTGTTTACAATTAAACAACTAATGTGAATTTTTATATAATTATTGACATATTAATTCATATAATTTGTAATTCATATTAGTAAATTAACAGGTGAAGTAAGAAAATTAAGAGTTAATAATTCTACTTAACAAGTGAGTGATATTTTGATCTTTTCATAGTTAAAATTATTTTTACTTTTATTCCTTGTATTGAACTAAAATTTTAAAATTTTTTGAGATTACTAGTAATGATGTCACATTACTGGTCCTTAGTTAAAATCCTCCTTTAAACATATTACTCTTTTTGCACTTTTGAATAATTTCTTATTTAATAATTATTTTACTACTTTGTTCGCCATATTTTGGTTCTGGTCATAAATCATGATAACCTTGTGGCTTGCTCAGATCTGTAACATGATAAAAGCAGGATGCCTATATCAATGGCAAAATTATGTACTTAAACTTAGGTCCTTAATATACTTATCTCCAATGCCTTGTTGACATCTGGACCTTTTCTTCAGCCCATAAATTAACTCGTTTTAGCAGTTTTGTCTTCCGTCTCATCTTTCTATCTCCAACTCTCATCGCTCTGTCCCTCATCACTCATCGTGTTCTCATCTCTCTCTTTCCCTCTCCTATATTTTGCCAGTAACGTAGTCCTCTGTTTAGAACCAAAGCTTTCAGAACTAGAAAAGTGGTGCATATCACAATTTAAGAGCCAAAAAGCTTTCATCCTTTATTTGTCCATCGTCGTATTGATGCCACTGCAAAAGCTTCCAGAACCAAGAGCTCATGGTGTGTTCTCATCTATCTCCCTTCCTCCCCTTTTGCCATCAACCAGAAAGCTCATGGCGCGTAATGCTAATGCGGAAAAATAATCCTTTGTGGCTTTTTTTTTTTTTTTACTCAAAATAAATTATCAGCTGTCTTCGACTTTCATTGGCTTTGTCAAAAAAAAAAAAAAAATCAGTGGCTTCGTATCAAAGGTTCTTGAGAATTTCGCCAGAATCAGAATTATAGCCTATGAGATATTTGATGGGATCGGCCCTTTTACTTTCCTTCTCTTTTGTTTTGTCTTTTTTCTCTTTTTAATTTATTGCTTACCGGTTACCTATTTATTAGATCAATTCTGCATAAATGAAATATATATATATATATATATATATATATTTCCTGGATCTCATTTCTGGAAGCATGGATATGTATCTCTTAGCTTAGAAACGGTGGATTTGACAACATGAATTTTATATGGGTATCTCATCTCTAGTTAAGCTTTGGTTCTAAAAGAGAAGACTGTGTTAATGGCGAAAGACGGGAGAGGGAGGGAGAGATGAGAACACGATGAGTGACGATGGAGAGAGCGACCAGAGTTGGGGAGAGAAGGATGAGACAGAAGACATTGTTAACAGGAGTTAATTTATGAGCTAAAAAAAAAGGTCCAGGTGTCAACAAGGCATTTGAGATAAGCATATTAAGGACCTAAGCTTAAGTAGGTAAGTTTTGCCCTTCATTCAATAACTCTAAAAAGTCATCTAGCATAAGCATAGTCCAAAAATGGTATGCATATAATAGGCGATGGAAGCGTTCTCACTTTTCATAATCTGTGTGTGCATTTTAAGTACCCAAATAACATCAAATACTCTTTAAAATGTTGGATTGTATTTCCTTCATTGTTGATTGATTATGTATGGGGTATGTAGATAAAAATACACCCAACTTGTAATTGTTGTTTGAAAAAAATAAAAATAAACACATTTTCCCATTGCATATGCCCGCAAAAGATCACCTATTACTACAAATATGGAGGAGCCTTTGCGTCAAAGCTTATATGTCATAATAGATATTTCAAGGGTGATTTGAAACTTTGTATTTTATAAGACCAAGTAAATATTCTAAAATTTTTAGAGTCTTTTACACACATAACCCATATTATAAGAGTAAATAAAAGAAATAATATATCCTTTCTTAAATTTTAAAAATGGCCTTTTTAATATTTAGTTAATATTTAATTTACAAAATTGCCCTTTTAAAATTACAACACTTTGCTTTTTTGCAAATACTAGAAGAGACTCAAAATGTGAGAAATTAGGCTAACAAGAGATACAAACGCTAGCTAAAGTCACGATGAAAGGAACAACTCGAAGGCGGAAGAAAGCAGAGCAATGTGAGAAGCCATAGTCATGACGGTGAGAGACAAACACGAGATGAGAGACATCAACAGAATAGAGCAAGCTAGTGGGGAAACAGAGCTATAGATTCTTGATTTTTATTTTATTAGTTTAGGTATTTGATTCTCTGTGACAAGCTAATAATCCAAATTTTTTGTGGACTGTGTTTGATCTGTTTTAGGTAAATAATTATATTTTTGTATTACTGATCTGCGATACTATATCATTAATATACAGATATCAATGATAAACAAATTTATGTTTAATTGTCTAGTTATATTGATCTGTGATAGTATATCAATGATATACTATTATATATCACTGATATATAAACCATATTAGTAAAAACTTACCAACTTGTTTATCATTAATATACAACCATATATCAATGACATAGTATCGTAAATTAGTAACGCGAAAATAATCATTTTTCCAAAACGGTCCAACATAGTCCACAAAAAAATTGAATGTTACTGAGAGATGTGAAGATGGTGAAAATATGATAATAGATAATAGATCCCAGCCTAATCTTTTACTTCCATAAATGAGAAGTCAAGCCAACTTCAACCAGATAATAAACAATGATTTTTGGCAATGTAGAATTCTAAAAGTTTTCTTTGAATCATTATTGTTATCTAAAAAAAAATCTTATATTTTATTTTAAATTGTTAGGTGCATATAATATGAAATTTTGAATCATGGACTAGTTATACAGGATATCGTTTTTCTCTATTTTGGATATATAGCGCCAAAAATTTTATATTTGTTGAGGGGTTTTGTTGGGCAAAGAAGGAATATCACATTCTAACTAAATCTGTTAAAGGCCATGCTCCAAATTTTTATAAACTCTATCTAGAATTTTTGGGGTCTATATATTTACGGCCATTGTGCCAATTTTCTCAAATTTTTATTCTATCTGTTTATTCTTTTAGTTTTTAGATTCTTGATATAGAAAAAAATATAGAGTTTAACATTTTGGGATTTTTGGGTCTTTTTGCTTATAGCAACTTGAATAATATACATAAATCTATTTTGAGGTTTTAGAAGGTTTAATTTTTATATATTAATTGTTTATGAGATTTGAGGACTTCTTAAACGACCCTCCAACCAAACACACTTTTAAAATCAATGCTTTTGGTAATAAAAAATTAGGTTAAAAAGCAAAAATATCATGAAGTTTTCTTACTCTTGTACTTTTAAAAATGGTGTTACTAGGCCTATGACTAAATCTAATGGATGTTGACTGTTAAAGTGTTTGTGTTGATTAAATGAATCACATGTGGCATATAGTGAATGGAACTTATATGGCAAAAAAGCCCTCATGAAAACCCTAGCCACCATAGCATGTTAATTGTCTCGTCATTAGCCCTACCCTCGAAATGCTAGATCAAATCTTGCTAACAGTGAATTCTCCAATTGGCAATGGACTAGGATCTTTAGTTAGGTATATTGGATACTCTGGACCTCTAGGTGCAAATTTTTTTTGAAGGACAAAATACATGTGTTGCTGAGATTTTACATCAATGTAGGTACGTGCTTATAGAAAGTATCATCAATGAGAAGCCCCACCACACAATATTTCAATGTGAGTAGATGATGGAATCATAATGGACACCACCTACGAGCAAAATAAATTGAAGTGACGTGGATAGGTCTGTTAGAGAACACTTAGACACGACATGCGATGGTGTAATTAAAGACTTTTGTGAAAATTGGAGAGTTGGTTTTCGTAGAAGCTTAAGGCCTACTTCAATCATAGAAGCTAAACTTCTTGCTACAATGACAGGTCTTGAGTTGGCCTTATTAGAATAGGTTGGCACCTAAGAGAGAGTGAATTGGGTAACACTTAAAAAACTTTTGAAAACTTAAAATAGTGAAAAGCTTTAGAATAAAGAAAGAAGATGAGGAACATAAAATTTATACTGGTTTAGCCCTAAACTTGGCCTATGTCCAGTCCTCAAGATCACATTTGAGATTTTCAACTAAATTCACAAGCTTTAATAGATACTTGCAACCATAGTATAATTCACAAGACTTAACTAGTCTTGAATCGACTAACAAATCTTGCTACAATCCAGCAAGTTGTTACAAACACTTGAAAAATACCTTTTCAAGATTTTCAATGAAGAAGATAAACTTTCATAGAAAACTCTCTCAAAGAGTAGATGAAATTACTGTTGAAAGCTTATAAATTTGTGAGAGCTTTTTTACACTTTTTTCAAGAATAATGAATGAATGCAAGATGTTAAAGCACAATTTGAAAGCTTTTTAAATGCTCAAATAAAGATAAGTTTGCTCAAAAATCAGTAGTTCATGTTTAGGCTCAAAATGAATTATATATATAATTTTGGTTAGTTGATGGACCATTGGAACAGTAATTCTATCCGTTGGTGCAATCTCTTACAAGTGATCTACTGAATCATGAGTGAAATTGCACTTGGCTTGTTCTAGATATGTATATGTGATAAATCACATGTGAAGCTGATGAACTCTCACACGTGGTTCTACATCTACGAATATGCATTCAGTTTTGTGTGCTAGATGTACCCTTTACCTATATCCGCTAGATATAGGAGAAGACTAACAAAATTACTATATCAAACATATCAATTAGTAATCAAATATTTTGTTCAAAAAGCTTAGGTCCAAGACTCATTTTGCAAATCATCAAAATCACAATACATTTGAGCAACACACAGCAGAAGCAAATCACATGCATTCAAAGCACCAATTGCATGCATCTAAAATTACACAATCAGGTTGGAATAAGGGGACATGTGCCATATGCCTGAATTTTTGTGTCATGCATGACAGTGTGAGATATCATGTGCCATGGTGCGCTAGTCTAAATTTTCTGTTGTCATTTGACAGCAAAAATGATGAACTTCCGACATGCATCGTTTTCACATACATTGTCCGGTTGGAGTGATTCAAGTATCCACATGAAGCCTATTTCATAAGCTAGCTAATGAAATAAGTTTGGATACAATCTATGATCACTATTTGGACATCTAGGTGCAAAAAATTTCTTTTTTTTAAAGAATTTACGCACCCAAGCATTCAAATTGATCCATTTGTCTCATTAGACCACACAAGGCCTTGAACTAAGTCCAAAAGGACATAATACACCTGATTGACCATATTATACAACATATATACGCATATATCAAAATTTGGCCATGCAATGGCCATTTTCACTTTTATTAAAATTCTCACCACTTAACACATTTTGGCCCACTTGGCCATTTTCACCACAAAAATCACCACTTTCATACATTCACAACATATTCACAACTTAATCTTAGTCTTAAATTACTCATTTCATTATAATTTCACACATAGGCTAAGATTCACCATAAATCTCTACAATCTCAACTAAACACAACTCAAACATGTGTGCAATCTCTTATGACAACTTATCTACATATATGCACAAGTTCTTGATTCATTACGTAATGCTCTAAGTTCACACAGCCATAGCACCACTATGTTGGTTCAGACTCTTTTCCTTGCCTTGAACACTACCTTATCCTGTAAAAATTTACATATGTGTGAGATAAAAATATCAGTAACAGAATAACTCACTCCTATTGACTATCACATTGAAATTATATGAGAGTAAATCATAATATACCATTTAACATAACATATATTACATATTCCATTCAAATCTCATCAACATAACATATATCACTACTTTCACTGATTTTCACCACTTTTCTAACAGAAGCATGATCTCTACTGTTCAAACCTCCAAATCATCCCGACTCAAAACCGTGGTCGCCTTAGACTAATATACAATCTCATTAGCCTTGAGCTTACCTTTAATGGTAAGAATCATTTAGCCAAAGGTGTTCTATCTCACTTTTAAACTATGGTTTTTTCAAAATAACACAATGAGATGTTGTTAACTCCAACACCATATAACATTGACACTAAGGAATCTAAATCTCCAACACCATATCTTAATAGGTATTAAGGAGATAATCTCCAACACCACACCTTAAAAGGTACTAAGGAGTATAATTCTCCAATACCGGACCCCGTCGGGCACTAAGAAGAATAAACCATATGGTCTTGTCACTATACTCCACAAGGGTGAACTCCCACCCCTCTGATCACTTTTCAAACCATTCTTAGGTTCCTTATTCATACATATACCCTCAACACATAACATATATTTATGTAAAGTATGAAATCACATGTTCATACTCATTTATTTGATCAAAAGCCGTTTTCATGCAACATTTACACATGTAATGAAACATGCTTAGTTTAAAAAATTTCATGCACAGTTACAATAAATGGGCAAACAGAGGAGTTATCTAGTTATCTCAACCCTTCTGTCATTAGAAAGGTTACCCGTGAATTTTAACTACCACTATAGCTTGTCACGAGCTTTCTTTTCAACTCAAATGCATGATATACCAATCTAAACACAATTTTATCATATATGAAGGATCAGGTTGGTACTTCTTGAGTTGTGATACTTGAAGTAAACCATACACACCTGACAACTGTGGTGGCAAAGCAACCTATGGGCAACTAGTCCAATTCTTTCTAGAATCTTGAAAGGACTAATAAATTAAGGAGTCAACTTCTTGGCTCTAATCAATCTCCTAATTCTCGTCACTAGTGTAACCCTTATAAACATATGGTCTCCTACTAAGAACTCTAACAGCCTTTTATACCTATCAGCATAGCTTTTCTACCTACTCTAAGCCGTCAACAACTTATTCCTTACCAGTTCAATCTTCTGAGTTGTTTAATCCACAATATCTAATCCTAACATACTCCTTTCACCTATTCTATCCAACAAAGAGGAAATCTACACTTCCTTCCATGCAATGCCTCATGAGGTGCCATTTATATACTGGAGTGATAATTGTTGTTGTAAGGAAATTTAGCCAAAGGAAAATGGCTATCCTAGCTACCTTTCAACTCTAATACACAGGCCCTCAACACATCCTCTAGGGTGTGTATGGTTTGCTCTGTCTACCCATTTATCTGTGGGTAATATGCCGTATTGAATCTCAACTCAGTACCTATGGCGTACTATAAATGTAACCTCTTTCTATATCTTCCAGATACAGGGATTAGATTACAGGAGTTACTATATCACACATCATTTACAAATTTAAATACTTAAGTGAAAAGCTTGGGCCTAAGACTCGTTTTAAAAAACCATTCAAATCAACAATACAATTAGAGATATATACGAAAGCAACTCATACGTTTCTCTAATGCATTGTGGACACATCCCATTTCCATTGCTTGCATTTTCATCACAAAAATAAAGTTGGGATTTGGTCCATGCATCGTGGCATGCAGTATGTGCGCTGTGGTATGTGACATAGAGCCATAACACTTAAAAAGACATATTCATAGAAGGAGAAGTCAAAAAAATAAGAGGACTCCCTACAGAATGGCAACCTAAAATGACTACTATGAAGAAGCAAAGAATGATTCAATGAGATCAATTACTGCATTATTTGGCAGTTTGGCCAAATATGAAGGAGGACTAATATGCTGAAGGAAGATGCATAAAAGAAAAAGAAATCACTAGCACAAAAAAGCTTTAAAAGAATGTTCTGATTCTAGAACTAGGGACAATGAAAATTCTAATGAAGAAATGGCTATGTTTTGTTAAAGAATTTAGAAAGTTCTTTAGGAAGAAAAAGTTCACAAAAGATTTCCAAAGAGAAAGATAAAAAGATTACATGCTTCAAGTGTAAAAAGTTAGGCACATCAAAGTGGATTGTCCTTTAACACAAAAGAACAAAAAATACAAATATGACAGAGAAATTCAAGCCATCTCTTTCATCCATTTGGGGCAATAGTAATGAAGAGTCCAAAAGAAGAAGAAGAAGAAAATCTTGTCTTATGGCAAAAAGTGACAAAGAACAGGTGTATGATTTTGACTTAAACTTTGATTTTGAATTTATTTTTGAAGAATTAAAAACTGCATTTAAAGAATTGAATAATGAGTCATTCTTGCTTATGAAAAATCTTGTGCAAACTAGAAAGAAGCTTGCAGTTTCAAAAAAGGAAAATATGCTTTTGGGAATTGAAAAATGAATCTCTAAAGAAGAAGATTATAGTTTTGAAAATGAAACTCATTATACTGATTACAAACTTTATGTATCTAAAAAGGAAGATGTGAAAAATTCTTGCTAAATTTGTCAAAGGAAGGAAAAATTTTAAACAAATTATCAAGTCAACAAAGAAGTAGTTATGATAAAAGCAAGCTTAGGTTGCAAGCCTAAGTAAAAAGAAAAATATTAGAAGAACTTTTTTATACCTACTACTATGAGTACTCACCCAAATCCACTTGCTTAATTGCAACAAGAAAGGACATATGACTAAGTCATGTATCCACAGGAAATAAGGGCTGAATATAAAGTAGGTTCCATCAGGGTCTACTAACCATTAGGACCTAAACAAATGATTGGTGACAATTCTATGTTTCTATATATGGAAGAAACTAAAGATAGTGTTATTGTTACCTTTCTAAACCATGAAAAATTTAAAATTATGAGCATAGGTAAGGTTGGTAAGAATTATTTTGACACCCTATATTGATAATGTCTATTTAGTAATGGTCTAGGACATAATCTTTTAAGCATAAGTCAATTATGTGACAAAGGTTATAAAATATTATTTAATGTGGTATGTTGCCTTGTAAGAGATGAGAAACTAGAAAAAAATCATTCTAAAAGGAAAAGAATTCAAAATGTGTACTCCATTAATCTCCATGATTAGTGCCTTAAACACTAAATGTCTAATATATATAAATGATGATTCCTAAACAACTAAATGTCTAATATCTATAAAATTATGAGAGGCTGGCTATGGCATAAAAGACTAGCTCATGTAAATATGAAGCAACTTTACAAGTTGGTTAAAAGGGATCTTGTTATTAGTTTTACCAAAGATAAAATTTGAAGCCAACAAGTTATATGATGCTTTTATAGAGGGAAATCAAGTCAAAGTCACCTTTCACAACAAAAATGTGGTGATCACTTTAAGACCTCTTAAATTGCTTTATATGGACTTAATTGTCTAACAAGGTAAAAAGCTTAGGGGCTAATCTAAACACTTGTTATTGTTTTGTGATTATTCAAGATTACATGGACCATCTTCAATGTTCTCACAAAGATCCAACGTTTGATTTTTTTTAATGGCTTTTGCTGTGAAAGTTTAGAAGAAAAGGATTGGAAAATTGTGAACATAAGAAGTGACCATGTGGAGAATTTAACAATTTTAACTTCATTTAGTTTTGTGAAAAATAGGGTAAAAGTCATGAATTCTTAGCATTAAGAACTCTTAGCAAAATGGAGTAGTAGAGAAAAAGAAACATAACATAGAGAAATTGGCAAGAGCAATATAAGTGAAAAGAAGATGTCAAAATACTTTTAGGCTGATGCTATGAGCACAACATGCTTAATCACTAACAGAGCTCATGTAAGACCAATCCTCAACAAAACACCTTATGAGTTTTACAAAGCAAGGAAGCCAAATAACCTCACATTTTCATGTATTGGCTGTTGTAAGTGTTTTATTCTCAACAATGACAAAGATAATTTTGATAAATTTGATTATAAAAGTGAGAAGTTATTTTTCTAGGATATTTTATAGAAGAAAATCTTTTGCAGTTTTTAATAAGAGAACTTTAACTGGTGAAGAATCTATTCATGTCAGATTTAAGGAATTTTTTCTCTTAATGAATCTCTCACTGAATAAGGAAGAAAATCAAACCAATATGATTCATGACTGAAAATTTAAATGGGTAGACAAATGATCTTCCAAAGAATGAAAATATAGTAAGTCTCATCTAATTGATCAAGTCATTGGAAAGTTGGTGACATGGTTAGAACTAGAGGTTCACTTAGCAAAATATGTCATTTTGGTGCATTTCTTTCTAATGTTGAACTATCTAACCTTAAAGAAGCCTTTTCTAATGAATACTAGCTTTTGGAATATAACGAAGATTGAATCAGTTTGAAAGAAGCCAAGTTTGGGATTTAGTGCCAAGATCTAGTAATTGTTCCATAATTGGAACAAAATGGGTCTATAAAAATAAACTTGATAAAACTAAAATTGGAGTCAAAATAAAGCTAGATTGGTTGCAAAAGGTTATAATCGAGAAGAGGGTATTAATTATGATAGAAATTTGCTCAAGTTGCTAGACTTGAGGAAAT
>NW_026555339.1:16840267-16877160 GCF_029017545.1 Prosopis cineraria
AATACGAATTAATTAACAAGGATATTGGCATTAACACAAAGCATTTGTTTGCCTAAACAGTCATCGCAGTGGCCATCATGATTGTTGCCACTACATCATTAGTTAACCAAATTATAATCATAATTATACATCTTTAATTATTGAATCTCAATAATAAACTGTAGTTATTACCTACAATAAATTACTTTTTTCATTTATGATTTATAATAAAACTGACTCTTGTAAATTTTTCATTGACGTTACAAAATATCTTGATTGTATTTTGTAGATTTTTATATTATTTATCTATATATTGACAGCAAAAATAAAAAATCACAAGTGATTAGTTTGCGATTCATAAATTACTCTTGTAAGTTTCCAAAATAATCTCTAGTAAATTTTCTTGATTTTTTCAAGTGGTTAATTTGTATATTGGTTGCAAAAATATTGAGATTCACAACTAATTCTCATAAATTTTTAATCGATATTACAAATAATTTTAAGTATATTTTGTTGGTTTTTCAATTGAGTATTTCATTTTTTTTATTACAAATAAAAACTATGGTCTATTGTTAAGATTTCAATAATTTAATATTTGTAATTGTCATTAATATTTTTATGGGTCCTTAATTATCATTTTTCCTAAATTTTAGGGTATATATTACTCCTTCCATCCCTATATATAAGATATTTTCAACCAAATCATGTAAACTAAAAAATTTGGTTATCTACTAAAAAGTACAGTAATATTTCAGTTTTGTCTTTAATTATTGTAAATAAAAATGAATTTTTTTAAAGTAAATTTATAACTACTTTTTTTTTAGTATAATAAGGTATAATAGTTTATTTATTAAAAAATATGTTGTCAATCTCTTATATTTGGGAAAAAAATGTTTTAGTGCAATTAGTACCAGGAGGATGGTCTATATTGCTCCTATCATGATGGTCCATTCTAGCTTTTTTCTTTTTCTAGTGAAACTGCTGATGTAGTATTATTGAATATTTACATGACTGCTAGAGTCATTATGATTTATGATTATGTGATTTTCTCTCAAAAATGCATTTGATTTGGTAGTCTTGATCCAATTTACATTCCTTTTTTATCCCCTATGAATATTAAATTAATTCATGGCATTTATTGTGGGATACACACAGAAATTTATAACATTTTATTGATTTTATTATTTTCATTTGTATACTTTAATTAGGAAATTTACAATTTTTTTATTGGAAAACAAAATAAATAATCCTTTTATTAAGAAAAAGAATATCCTAAGAAAATTTAAATTTTTGCCTCATCCGAATCTTTGTCGGATACCTCCACGCCGCCTCGCCAAGATTTGCTGAACTTTCATCAACAAATTTTGACATCTTGTACTATTAAGGACAGATTGATTCACTTTAAATTTAAATATCAAAAGCATAAGGATAATCGTAAACTGATTATCTAAAATTGGACTTAAAAAAAACCAAAAGAAAAGAAACAGATTACTATTTTTTTTAAAGAAAAAGAAACAAATATAAACAAAGTCGGATAAGTGTACGTTTCTTCTTCTATATAAACTCTTCAGTCTCTGCATTATTATTTTCACACACATTCTCTTCTCTCTTCTCTCTTCGTTCGTTCTCTGTTCTCTCTCAAGTCACTATGGCTTCTGGGAAAATCTTCTTTTCTCTACTCTATTTTCTCGGTCTTTTTGCCCTTCTCACTAATGCTGTTAATGTTTCTCACGATGGAAGAGCTTTCCTTATTGATGGCCAACGTAAGATCCTTATTTCTGTCTGCTCAATTCACTATCCGAGGAGCACACCTGAGGTACGTATAATGCTCTCTGAATTTTCCATCTGATATTATACGTATTCTATGAAGCACTGATATTGAAAAAATAAACAAACCTGTATATTTGGTATGTATTCGATATATGACACATGTAAGATTTGTATTACAATTTTTTTATATTCACTTGAAAACTAAAAAAAAATTAATATTTTTTATATTACTTTTGATTTAAAACTTAATATACGCTTATTCCTATATCATAGAATGTTGAAATATTATATATGCACTCTACTCTACTCTAAAAATTTTGAAAATTGTTGTATCATGTATCATATCCAATGCTCTTATCTATATCGATTCTTCTGATAACTTGTATCATTATTATCTGTTAATCATTAAATAATTAGTGTGTTTGCTTATATTATTAAAATGAGTTTTTTTATATGTTTGTGTTGTAGATGTGGCCTGATTTGATTGAAAAAGCTAAAGAAGGAGGGCTCAATACGATTGAGACGTACGTCTTTTGGAATGCTCATGAATCAGTTCGTCGTCAGTATGATTTTTCTGAGAATAATGATCTCATCAGATTTCTCAAGACCGTACATGAGGCTGGACTTTACGCTATTCTTCGAATTGGTCCTTATGTTTGCGCTGAATGGAATTACGGGTAATTTTCTAATTAGTAATTAATTTGCCTTTTTTTCCTTATTATTATTCTTAGTTTTTCAACATTATATTTCTTAATTGTTGTCTCTTTTGGGACTGTCAATTTCAGGGGTTTCCCTGTATGGTTGCATAATTTGCCTGGTATTGAGTTGAGAACGGCAAATAAAGTGTTCATGGTAATTAAGTTATTAATTAATTAAATTAATTATTCTTTTTTACTTTAATTTATATGATTTTGTATATATTACAAAAATAATTATTGGTAAATTGTTTTTATTTGGTTTCACAGAATGAGATGCAAAATTTCACTACCTTGATCATAAATAGATCACAGAAGAGAAGCTTCTTGCTTCTCAAGGTGGTCCCATAATTATCGCGCAGGTACAATGTCGTTCATGAGTTAATTTTTTTTAAAAAAATTACAAAATTATAACACCAATATAACTTGTTAAATTATTATTTTTTAATTAACAGATAGAAAACGAGTTTGGGAATGTGATGGCTCCTTATGGAGATGATGGAAATGTGTATTTAGATTGGTGTGCTGCTATGGCAGAGTCTTATGATATTGGAATTCCGTGGATCATGTGCCAACAAAGCGATGCTCCTCAACCAATGGTAAAATTAATTAATTAGTTACTTAAATGTAAGAATTTTTCCCAAAATTTTCATATCAATGATCCTTTTTCTAATCATACTTTAAATTGATTTCCTTTAACAGATCAACACGTGTAATGGTTATTACTGTGACCAGTTCACACCCAACAATCCCAATAGTCCTAAGGTTTGGACTGAGAATTGGGTAGGATGGTATGTTCAAAATCACTCTGTTTTTCTTTAATTTTTGTTAATTAATGATTAATTATTTATATTTTATATAATTTTAATTTCCATGGTTACAATTAAAGGTTCAAAAGCTGGGGTGGTCAAGATCCTCATAGAACAGCTGAAGATGTTGCCTATGGTGTGGCTAGGTTCTACCAAACTGGTGGAACCTTACAAAACTACTATATGGTAAATAAATTTGCATTTAAATATATTAAAACAAACTACCTCTGAGATTTTGATTCATTAAATATTGTGTTTGTTACAGTATCATGGTGGAACCAACTTTGGTAGAACTGCTGGTGGTCCATACATTACAACCTCGTATGACTATGATGCTCCTCTTGATGACTTTGGTAATGAAGATTACATCAATTTATTTTTTCTACAATTTTTTCGTTCAACATAACTTTCGATGAATGTGATAAAATCGGTCTGACTTTTTGATTCATAAATTTGCAGGAAACATTGCTCAACCAAAATGGGGCCATCTCAAGAAACTCCATGAAGTTTTGAAATCAATTGAGAAAAACCTGGTCTATGGCAATGTAACTGAAATTGATCTCGGCAATTCTGTTAAGGTAATAAATAAATTGAGAATTTTATATATATATATATATATATATTCATTGTATTACGGTTAATAATGTTTGATGTTGAAAATGTTGTAGGCCACTGTGTATGCTACAAATAGATCTTCAAGTGTTTTCTTGAGCAATAGCAACACTACTGATGATGCAACTTTCACATTTAATGGAAAGCAATACACTGTTCCTGCTTGGTCTGTTAGCATTCTTCCAGATGGTGAAACTGAAGAGTATAACACCGCAAAGGTGAGATATTTTTTTTTTGTATGAAATTCCAATTTAATTTATCTTGGTTACCCACGGACCTAACCTGATAAACTTGGGTCAACCGATGGAGACTATTGTTCAATCAGACCCAAACAATGGTTCAAATTAATGAACTAGATTGTTGGGTTGGTCGAAAAACCAGACCCAAGTAAACCCCAATCTTGCCTTATATGAATGTGTCTTATCGACAATGAATCTAATGTGTGTATTTGTGGTTAATTAGATTAATGTTCAAACCTCTGTGAATGAACATTGGCCAAATGAAGCTGAGAAGCAACCAGAATCATTGAAGTGGGTTTGGAGGCCTGAGAATATTCACGCTGCTCTTAAAGGCAAATCTCATTTTTCTGCCAAAAAGCTCATTGATCAAAAGGAAGTCACTAATGATGTTAGTGACTATCTTTGGTACATCAATAGGTAATTAATCATACTCACTTGATCATTCTTTCTTTCTCTTGATTTATTCTCTCTTTATTGTTCCAAGCGCGAATGTCTAACAATTTTTTTTTCCTTCTTTGATAAAGCCTTCATCTTGACAAAGATGATCCTGTTTGGAGCAATGATATGTCTCTAAGAGTTAACACAAGCGGCGAAGTAATTCATGCATATCTCAATGGGCACCATATTGGTAAGAATTAAAGAACATTATCTTATGCTACTTTATTTACTCATAGATTAAATATAATCATTTTAGTTATTAACATCATATGTGTATCTTTGTTGATGGATATAGGAACCCATTGGAATACATATGGCATTCTTAATGACAAAGTTGAATTTAAGATTAAGTTGAAACATGGAAAGAATGTAATCAGTTTGCTCAGTGTCACTACTGGACTACAGGTATCATCATATTATATTTATGCAAGTTTGTATACTGAACCAATTATATAATTCATTGATTTTAATAACGTAAGTCTTTTGCTTGAACAGAACTATGGGTCATTCTTTGACACATGGCATACCGGTCTAGTTGGACCGATTGAGTTGATCGGAAGAAGGGGTGACGAGACTATCATTAAGGACTTGTCTTCTCACAAGTGGCATTATAGAATTGGGTTGGATGGTTGGGATAAAAAGTTCTTTAGCGAAGAGTCATTTTCTAATACTAAATGGGCATCAGACCCATTACCCACAAACAAAAGCTTCACTTGGTACAAGGTACTTGATAATTTTAAGTTTGTTATTCTTTTGATATACCCAATATATCCAAATATACAGAAACTGACTTATTTATAATCTTTGATGAAATTAATTAAATGTTAGACCACATTCAAAGCTCCTCTTGGAAAAGACCCAGTAGTGGTGGATTTGGAAGGACTTGGAAAAGGGTTTGCTTGGGTTAATGGTCATAACATTGGTCGCTACTGGCCTGCCTACTTGGCCGCAGAAGATGGTTGCAGTACTGATCTTTGTGACTATCGTGGGGAATATTCTGCCACAAAGTGTATTTTTAACTGTGGAAAGCCTACACAAAAATGGTTAGTTAATTATTAATTATTTTTGGCTTTTAAAAATATTTGGATTCCTTACCATCCATATATAATTTGAACGATCTGTATCATATTTTACCTAATTAAATATATTTCTTTCAGGTACCATGTTCCTCGATCGTTCCTTAGAGACGGTGACAACACTTTGGTTTTGTTGGAAGAGATGGGTGGAAATCCATCATATGTGAATTTCCAAACAGTTAGTGTTGGAACTGCTTGTGGAAATGCCTATGAGAATCACACATTGGAACTATCTTGTCAGAGTCGTCCAATTTTTGCCATTAAATTTGCAAGTTTTGAAATCCTCAAGGCGCATGTGGTTCATTCTATAAAGGAACTTGTGAAAGCAACAACGACTCCTTGGCGATTATAGAAAAAGTAATCTCTTTATTTGACACAAATTCTATATTACATATTTCATGCATTCGTGTATATATATATTCAGTGATCTCATTGATTAATTATTAATCTTCATTTTCTTTAAATTTTGCAGATGTGCGTGGGCAAGCTGATATGCTCTATTGATGTATCAGAGAAGACATTTGGGACAACAAATTGTGGAGATATTACTAAGAGGCTTGCGGTGGAGGCAGTTTGCTAGAACTTCTAGTTTATTCATAGAAAAATTTAGGTTATACTTATTAATTATGTTTAGTAGTAATTTTTAGGTTTGTTTTTATTTTTATTTGAATTTCCTTTTTTTATTTAAAGATTAGTACGTCAATCCAAATTAATATTTCAAGACTTTTCAAATAATATAATTGTTATGCAAATATGTATTTTCTTTCTCTCTCTATTGTGGGTATACGATTTGTGGTTATAATAATTTTTTTCCGAGAGAAAGCAGCGAAAATGACTCTCAAACTGTGTATGATTTCATATCAAGCAATTGTCAAGTTCAAGAACAGACTATGATGTAGTAAATTCCAAAAGGTCGTCAACATAGTTTGACGCCTCTGTCAGAACTCGAATTTTTTCCGTCATACAGAACAGATAAGTTTGATATAGTATGTAAATAAAAAAAGTTAGATGTTATAAAAATAATTTATTTTAAAAATGTAAGACATTTTAAAAAAATTGTTTCACTAATTATACATGTTCCCCTTATTGTATTTCCTCTCTCTCTATTTAATGTTTCACGAATAAAATTATGATAAATGAAATATATTTTTAAAAATTTATATTTATTTTTTTAAAAAATAAAGAATGTAAAGTTCATTCTATAAAATTTATTGCTATGCGGGGTTTTCAAAAAAAAAAAAAAAAGTTCTATAACAAAAGGAGTGCTTTACCATTCAATTTTCTACTGCAGGCCCATATTCACCTTTCTTAATTTGCGGGGTCCCCATGATCTTTTATTTTCGTTTACTATATAATAATTTTTAAGTTTTTTTTGGGTAAAAAGGCAAATGGGTACTGTGGATGGACGCATAATGCAGTAGGTTGTAAATGGAGACTGTAGATTTAATTCATAGCTCAAGTTTGACACTATCGAGGGTCATTTGAGACTTTGCTTGCTTAATTTACTGATTGGTTTGCGTCTGAACTTTCTGTTGTTCACAGCAATGTGAGTTGATATATGCATCCAACCTGTGACTATTGTGGTGTTCTAGTCTGCTGGTATCTGCACTTGATTTTATTTTTGTGAGCATGTTACATTACATGTAAACCTAAATACAATCATTCTTTACCTCATCTGTTAATTTAATGATTTGTGGCAGGCATCTTCTATACCAAATAGATTCCGCGGCTGAAGAAATTGAGCAACAGAAATCTACTAACGATTTGTAAGGTTTGAAAGAGGAGAAATTTAATTGAAGTTGGGAGGTGAATTTTTGAATTTTGGGAGTATTTCATGTCAATTGATAGCATCCCAACTAATTTATCAACAAAATAATAAGGTGTTTGATAAAATGCCTATTAGGAAAATTTTGTTTGAATTTGAATTCACTAAAATTTTATTAAATTCCTTGGAAGACATAATTGATCTTAATACCATTATCTTGTTAATTGAGTTAGGCATCGGCATTGTGTAGAAATTCAATTATAAAGGTATTGTACAGTTAGTTAAATTCTTTAGAATTATAGAGTTGATGAAAATTGTTGGATAAGAAATTTGATTGTTAAAAATCTTTACTATGGGATTTGAAAATGATGTATATTTGGTGTTTTGACAAAAAGGATAAGAGGATATTGTATTTTAATGAGTAGTTAGCTGTGGCTATTGAGAGACTTTTTATGTGTAAAGTTTTTGTTTAAGCATTTCAAGTTATTATAGCTAAATTTTGATAGTGATAATGTTGGAAGGAAATTATTGAATTTATTAAAAGTTTATTTCAAATCTTAATATAATTATAGAGTATTTAGAAGAAGAGAAATTTAACTGAAATTGAGAGGTGATTTTTTAAATTTTGGAAGTATTTTATGTTTTCATGTAAGTTGATAGTATCTCAATTAATTTATCAATAAAAGTATTTTAATTGAAGCATTATATCTTTACATAGATTATTTTAATAACAATTATGTTGAGTTTTGAATACTTTGTTGATTAAATTATTTTATCTCAAAATTATAAGATGGTGGTGGAGAAAAATTAAATTGTGGCATGTGAATGTTTTGTTCCTTGTGAGATGTACTTTCAAGTTGATGAAATCATTTAACTAGTTTTGGAAATTTTTGATTAATGAATAAATGCTTGTATGGACAATAATTATGAAATTTCATTTTTTTGTGTAAGTTTTAATGTTTAAAACTATTCATACAAGTTTAATTTTGAGAATGGAAATTATATTTTAACAGAGATAATTTTCTTATATGTTTAAAAATAGATTTAGAGGGATCTTATACAGGACACTAGTTGCTAAAAACTATTTTGTTAATCTTGGTGCACCATGGCTAATATCTGGCTAGTTTGATTTTTTGAGTTTTGTTTTTACATTTGTTATTCATGATGAGTTTGTTTTTGTGGTTTCGAGCTGTGGTTAATTAATATTACTTTCGTGGACTATATATGTATGTTTGTTTCATACCTCAAACTACATTTGGTTAGTTAGCCTCATGAATTGTGTGTCAACATTTGTCTTCATGACATAAATCACATTTGATTATTTATCTTCCATTGTTATCCACATTTGTTAATTATTCTAACACGTCTCCAAAAATATAAATTTAAAACTAATTGATGATTTCATACTTTCATGATTTTTAATTGGTCAATATTATTATTTTTATTTATTTATTTAATTATTTTAACTTGCCAAGCAAACATTAAAGCTACTTCATTGTCCCCCTTCTGAAAACACGACGTGGTTTGATTTCAATAATAATATACTAATCATTTTTTAAAAAATTTCACGTGATTTTTTTAAAAGTGGCGTTGATGGTTCATTGTCTACATCACTTTCAAAACAGGGACATTGATAGCTTTCCTGATTCATAACTTAGTCATGGAATTGCCACCGGTGCTATTTTTAACTTCACTTTTTTAAAAAGTGATGTAAATTTGAGGTAGTAAAATATATATTTTGTATTAGTATCTTTATTTTGATATAAATTTTGTCTATTGGCTAGAAGAAATTGAGCTTTTGATTGATGTGTTATTTGGTATGAAACATTGTATTATAACATTTTAGAAAAGTTCTATTTATGAGGGAAGTTCTATCGAAATTTTTACAAAATATTAGAACTATTGTTATAATGTATATGTAATTAATTATATCATACTTTCAATATAAATCTAATAACGTTTTAGACAAGGAAAAATTTCCTGACTTAAGACTTAAAAGATGTATGATATGATTCATATCTGCGCCGAACACCTTCTATGTTTGGGATATGATAAAATTCCTCACACTAGGAACAATAGCAGCCCTCGACGAAACCTGGCTTTAGACATGCATCGTAAGATGCCACGTGCCTGAGCCGAAATATCAACATTAGAGGATGTGGTGTTTCGAAAAATCCACTCATTTCTTCTCCTCCAGATAAGCCAACATACCACTGCAAACCATCTACCCCACTACTCCTCAAATAATCCCATGTTCGTAGTGACAATAAATTTGCACCAATCCCATAACTGGAGAGCAAATAATTCTTTAAATATTCAAGTTTCACACTCCTATGCCAAATCTCCTTCACTTCATGACTGTCACGAAGAATGTGTAAAATATCATCCTCCACTGAATTACACCAGGCACAAACTGCATTCAAACACAAATTCTTCTTCACTCTCAATTTGTTTGTTAGCAAACGATCATGGAGAATCAACTAAATAAAGGATTTACACTATTGTGGAACGCCAAGTTTTCAGATTTTTGACCATAAAGGGGAAGGTGGTGTCAGATCCTCATGAATCAAAGATTATGCACATTTTACTGAGAAGTTCCCGTGCCTTTCATGTTTCCAATGAACAGTTTCCTACCCATTCTGTCACGTGGTGCGTTCACTACTAGTCAGCATCAGATGCCTAGTTTGCCATGATAGAAAAAGGGAAACATTACTTAAAGGTCTACCATGATATAAAGAATTGGCTAGCTGACTTCAAAAGAGTTCTACTTTGGTAAAAAGGAGTTGAAGTCATGTAATGGATTACCATAGCAGTAACAACTAAAATTGACTAATACAAACAATGGTTGAACCCATTTGAAGTACCTGCCTTAAATTAAGAAAAAGGATTAAATATATAGCAAAGACATGAATTCACAGAACAAACTTGTCAAGTGAAACATGCAAATCCTAGGTAGGTTGTGCCTGCTCCAAAACATGCTTACAAGCACCTATAGAGCCCTGCTTTATTTCTAACAAAAATACATGACACAATTCTCAAGAATAAAGGAAGTCCAAGATGAATAAATAAAATCTATTTACAACTTGCACTTTGATAAAATTCCCTAATCATGGGCCCAAAGACTAAAATATCCCAAAAATTAAAGAACATCAGTCTCATAAATAGAAACAAAACAATGAAATATGCATGAAAGTTCTTAGTGGCAGAGGCAACATAACAACTTATAAATATATATTCTTCGGGCACCCTGCATCTGATCTTATTGGTTTCAAATGAAACACTAATTTCAGCAAATCTCAATTATCTTATTCCAATAGATAATTTATCTTGAGTTTAAAGAAAAATCAACAACATAATAACTTAAAAATAGAGATTCCTCAGGCATTAAAAATCCTCCATTGAACCCTATTGTTTCATATTGAAAGACTAAGTTTGACAAATCTCAATGCTATTATCAATAATTATGAACTCTAATCAACAAGTAATTCAAGCTAAACACACTAACGGTGGATTTGCAACAAGCTGAAGGGATGAGTTGAAGGACGGAGCAGTGCGAGCTCGAGGCAAAACTTGCAATGAGCTGAAGGTGGAACTTGCAACAAAGCTGGAGATGTGAATGGTGGATGCGAAGCTAAGGGAGAAATGAGAAATGAATGGTTGAGGGCAAAGTAAACAGCGGTGACGGTGAAGCGGAAGTGAGGGAGACAACGTGCACAAGCTGAGGGCAAAGTGAAGCTGAGGGAGATATGGAGCTGTTCAAAATTCTGGAAATATTACAGGGGACCGCATTGATGAGCACCGTGCTCATCATCCCTTTGGCGTGATCTGGTTCCTTCATTTTTTTTTCCCAATGATCTCTATTGTTGATTTAAAATTATTTTTTAAATATTTTTATATTATATTTATCAAAATAAAAAATTATAATATTAAATATGAACTGTCCAGGGTATACATGAATGGTTAATTAATTAAAATGATAAAATTTTTAATATTAAATTAAGCCTTTCAAATTATATCTGTATTACTCAGAGTATATCTAGATAGTCAATTTGTAAAAATTGTTAAAAATGATATTAAGATAGGTCATCCAAATTAGATATGTACTGGCAAGATTAGTGATAAACAAATATACTAAAGATTTCTATATTCTTTACATGTTTTTATTTTAACAAAATATAAAATAAAAGTAAAAATTTTAAATTTTAAATTTTAAATTTATTCTCTGAAACATAAAAACAGTCCACATTTAATATTATAATTTTTTTATAATCTTTATTTTTATAAATATAATATTAATATATTTAAAAATAATTTTAAATCAACAGCAGAGATAATTTGAAGAGAAATGAAAGGCTTAGATCACCTCAGAGCTGATGAGCGCGGCGCGTTTCCAATATTACAGTGACAGTTGCCTAGGTGGACTTGTTGCCATAATAGTTCCACCTCCAACTTTTCACCATAATTCAAGGTTTGATCTCAGATAAAATAATGTGTCTGAAATCAATCCACGTTAAAACGTGTTATGGCGACAAAATTCAGAGACGATTATATGTACCTCAGGAGTGCTCCTCGGATAGTGAATTGAACCAGAAATAAGAATCCTACGTTGGCCATCAATAATGAAAGCTCTTCCATCATGAGAAACATTAACAGCATTACCTTGAAGAACAAAGAGACTGAGAAAAAAGAGAGGATAAAAGAAGATTTTCCAGAAGCCATGTTGACTTGGAGAGAAGAGAGAACGAGCGAAGAAGAGAAAAGAGAAGAAAGTGTGTATGAAAATGATAATGACGAGATTGAAGAGTTTATATAAATTGAGTTGAAAAAGTTAATGATGGCTATGTTTTGTCTATAATTTGTTAAAAGAAGCTCCTTATCAGATTTTTTTTATCAACAACTTAATTAACGATTTGATTATCTTTTATGTTACTGACTTACTGTTATTATATATGAATGATATATATCAATATATTGACCTTTTTTTCAATTCACTTAAATTAATTATTATAGAATTAAACTTCTTTTTTATTTTTAAAACGCACGCTTGTGTGTTTGAAGAACAAAGAAAAGCAAGGATGAAAATATTTATATAACTAAATATTTGAAGACGTATTTCTTTTTTCTTTTTTTCTTTCTTGAATAACTGTCATGTGGAATTTTCTTCACATATAAATGACCCCAGAAATAGAGAGAAAATAATGACAGAAAATTAATGAAACTAGGTGGCTCTTTCTTACTTGACATCAAAGTCTTCGCTATTAAAGTTAGTCAACGACATTGCAAGATATGTGTAGGTGATGATTTGATGTGCTATGAATAAAGGTTTGTATAGTAAGCTTATTATTCAATATGAATTGATGTGCTGTGAATAATGATTTGTATTGTAATATCAAGGATAAGGTTTGATGAATGAACAAATGCAAACACTTTTTTAAAATTAACATTGCATCCAGAACAATTATCAACAAAGCATTGAATGTCTCTTGCTCTTAACTATAATTAATAATAATAAATCTAAAATTTGAATGATCTCATTAACTTGGTAATTTGATTGTTTTTATAACTTTAAAAAGCTGGTAAGAAACAATTGGAAAATGTGTGAAAATGGTTTAGTGCTTGGAAATCAGCCATTATATGTACTGGAATTTTTATTTGGATATATTTTTCTTTGGTTTGTTGAGCACATCATATGTTTTTCTTTGTTCTAAAGTATTATCCGAGATGCACTAGTGCAAAATACTATTTTAATAATATATACATATATATATATATATATATAATTGTCATGACAGGTGTATAAGAAATTATGGTAATAATAAATTGAATGATGAATCTGTAAATATGATGTAAAAAGATAACTATTATGGCGATAGTTATACAAAATAACTGTTTCCACTTTCCATAAAAAATATAAAACAATATAAAAAATAACATTTCCAATTTCTTTTATAATAAAATTGGAAAATTTTATTTTAATTTCAATATTACATATTAATTGCCAAAAAAATTTTAAATTTTTGACTTTTTAATCATTTAAAAACTTTATATAAAATATAATTAATTTTATATTGTACAAATAAATAATTAAATAAATTATTTAGATTAATTTACAATATAAATTAAATTTTTTAAAATTTAATATTGAATTTGCATTCGTATTATTGCTTGACTTGTTTAAAATAAATGAATAATCCAAATTTCAGGTATAAATCTTAAACTAAGACACGAAACTACTGCGACAACATTACTCGATAACACATACATGTGCTGATATGCGAATAAAGGAATTCTTGTTTGTATTAATTTAAGGAGTAATAGCAGAAAGGAGCAAACTAGAGAGTATACTTAGGTAGTGATGATTCAATTTTTTTCCCCTCAATATAATGGTCAAGTATAATTATTTTATTGTAATTATGTGGATTTTTTTTTTCTTTCACATTTCCCTACACAATGGGTGCTGCTTTTCTTGAAATGTTAATGCTGCAGACTTCCTCATTAGGAAATTATAAACGTATGATATTATAAAGGAAAACATGCAGAGCTGAATAATAAATTAATACATCATTAAATATATTACATATATAATCCACTAAACGTGAAGGATATTACATATATTTTTGGTGATAAGAGGATATCAACTAGAAGTTCTATTTGTCTAAGAATATTATATCAGAGTAAAGCAATACCTCATGCAAGTGCATCATAAACCTTAATATACATATAATTAAATCTTGCCCTAATATGAATCAAACTTTATATAGTTTCTTGCATGCTTTACTGAATCGCAACTTGGTATGTTAGTTATAAAAAAGTACATCAAATATTTTCTTTTTAAATTAAAACAAGATTTCAAACTGGTCTTTTTCACTTTCTTCACTAGTTTAACACCCGTGTGGAACTAGAAATTCATTTTTTTACATTGGTTCAATAACCGGTATGAAAAGTCTGCATTTCCATATTGATTGTTTCCACACTGGTTTTGGAATAGGTGTTAAAAGTTAATTTCAGCCAATGTAAAAAGTGAATTCTGTAGTAGTGAATTTAAATAAAAAATTTTACAAGCTTTAGTGGATTTCACATATTGTGGATAAATTTTGTAATTTGACAATCATTTTAATGCAGGCTCTTGCAAAATGGATAGCTTCTATTTCTTTTTCACTAGACCTGGAAAATTTTTCTGTAATTAATGTTGATCTTTAAGACTTTTCCTTATGAAGTGATGGGTTTGAAATTGAAATGTAGGATATATCCTTCTATTACAAAGTAAATGATCAATGAAATATGAACACTGGAATTGTCATCCACTTTTGCCAAAAAAAAAAAAAACTAGAAGAAGAAATTGTTATTCACTTGACTTTAATTGAAAACGCGCGTATGAACAACTTGCAAAGACTTTTCCTGTGATGTGATACGCATTCATTTTTTTTTTGGGCCAACAACGAACTAAAATACTCAAATCCAGCAAAAGTCAACAAGAAGTGAACGACAAAGACAAGACAGCAGAAGGAAAACTAACAACAGAGAAGCAGCAGGAAAAAAAACAGAGAGAGGCTAAAATATATTAAATTTTCTTAAATTTTAAGATAGTTGTATATAATCTCTTACTTTTAAAAGTTTAAACTTAACCCCCCTAATTTTTAATTTTATTTTTCAAATACCCTATTGTTAATTATGTTATTTTTTATGAGGATTAAAATGTCATTCAATTAAAAAATATTATTAAACAAAAATACTGTATTGTATAACTATTTATAATAAATTTTTATATTTTTTGAATAATTGAGGCATTAATAAAAAAAATGTTATTATCACTGTATAAAATTTTAAATATTTATGTTTATATTAGTTTTATCCATATTTTTTTATTATCAATGGTATATGATTTTATTGTTTTAAAAAATAAATTTTAGTTATATTTTCATATTAGATTAATGTAATGCACATGGCTAAAATATTTAAAATTTTATATATTACCATGTTAGATTAATTTATCTTTTAATATTAAAAAACTATGCACCATTGATAAAAAATATAAAAAACTAACACAAAAGTAAATATTTAAAATTTTATATGGTAATAATAACATTTGTTTTGGCTATTATCAATGTCTCAACTATCCAAAAAATATAATAAATTTATTGTAAATAGTTATACAATATAATATTTTTGTTTAATAATATATTTTAGTTGAATGACATTTTAACCCTCATAAAAAATAACATAATTAATAATAAGGAGTTTTGCAAAATAAAATTAAAGGTTAGGGGGATTAATTTTAAACTTTTAAAGGTGAGGGGAATTATATGCAACTATCTTAAAGTTCGGGGGGTTTTATGCATTTTAGCCAAAAAAAAAAAAAGAGGAAGCTAGCTACCAGGTCCAAGAAAATCCTGGAATCAGCAAGACTTCGATCTAGGAGACAAGTGAGGACGAGGGTCTAGAGACTCTGTCCGAAGAGCACATCCCTTTTGTTGTTGCATAAGCAATCTAGTCGACAGCTTTGATTAGGCTTCTTTGAGTCCACTTTAAGCAAATATTGCCTAGTGATTGACCAAGAGATCAAATAATATCCACTAAGGTAATGATTCCCAATCAGCACAAAACGTCACACCATTAACCGCATTTACCAGAGGGAGACAAACAGATAACATCAGAATGCAGGTTATGGGCATTACAAGCAATAAACCCAATACCTGCAAAGCCAGAATTAATGTCAAAGGCACCATCCAAATTTATTATTAACACAGCAGGCCATGTCTATGTAATTATCAGCGTCCACATCCCTTGAATCTTCAGGCCTGGACCTTTCCAATTGTTAGCAGCTCAGAAATATCAAAGTAACAAATGGTGAAGTGAATTACACCTTCAGGCTGTATATTTTGCTTCTTAAGATAAAGGATCACCTTGCTTTCCAGCTCTGCCCTGGAATAAAGATCCTGATCATGGACTTCAGTTCATCAGTCAGTTGTTGAAAATTAATTCCAAACCATGAACCATTCTCCATTCCAGTCAACAAGTGGCTTTCGATAACCTTGCAAAAGTTACAACGAATGGAGAAATCCCCAAATAGAGATTCACTAAGTTGCAAACTTGATACACATTAGATTGTATTAAAGGAACCTCACGTGATTACAAAAAAGTGAACGCATCATTTCAAGTAATTTGGACATTTTTTTTTAAAAAAAAAGAGGAAGACTGAAAAGACTGGTCCCTCCCAACTTAAAAAATATTGAAATGATCCCAAGGTCAAAAAAAAAAAAAAAACACATCTCCATGCACATTTCAGTAAATTTAATACAGCAGAATGAGCCCACTTATAGGAAGGAAACAAAAGTCCTTTTATTAAATCTTTTTCTGCTATTTTATAATTTTATAAGAATAAAAAGTCATTTATTATTTATCTGTGTAAAATATGTAAGAATTGACCTCTTAGACAATGAATGATATGCAAGAAGGCATGTGATGAAATTTCAAAATAGTGTCCCACATTATTAACAAGAGTTATTATATATGAAGAAATGTTAACATACAATGGTCGGATGTTAACATACAATGGTCGGATGTTAACATAATCTATCATTTTAAAAATTGGTGTTAATGAGTTTTTTTCTGAATTCTTATTTTGCATGAGTAACTAATGAACACTGATAATTGATTATTATATCAGCTACTTATTTTGAGTTCAATTTGTGAACATGAATACATATTAACTTATTTAAATTTATATATTAGTTTATACATTAGGTTTTTGGTTTTTTATACAATATTGTAATATTGGGATAAAACAAAATAATTTCATTATGATATGCTTAATCACGAACAAACTTATAAATTATGACTAGTGCCTTGAGAATTTCAATAACTGTGAGATTGAGGCTTCACAAAAAAAGGCGGGGGATTGCACCTCATTGTAGAATTTGTCTTCACAATTTAAAATTCTTTCAATTTGACCGATAAGGATTAGGTGGAATATACTAATCCCTTACAATGTAATAAATCAATGTTTGAACTTTCATTCCAAAAAATACTATAAACAGAATTGCCCCTAATGGAAGGATATATTATAAACAACTAAAAAAACCCTTCAATTTGTTTCCACATCATAATTTTGTTAAATTGATCATTTTCAATATAGAATTTATAGTAGAATACAATGGTCGTCCTTCCATTTTGTTGAAATTATAAAGAAAAAAAAAGTAGAAAAGTCAACGACCTTTTATGATATGTCACTTGTGTAGAAGAATTAAAGCTGCCGTGAATAGCGATTTGCAGGGTCACCATATGAAGAATTTTCAAAATGGGTCACATATTAACCAATTTTGTTGACCATATGTGACTAAGATTTGATGGGAAACAAATGCAAGACTTTTCCGTTTTCGTTTTGATATAAATTCAAGCACTTTTCTGTCCATAATTAAATTAGCATCAAATTGAAATATGAAATAATTATATTAAAAAGAATTTTCAAATGGGTCCCGTATTAACAAATTTTATTGACCATATGTGACTAAGATTTGATGGGAATCAAATGCAAGCACTTTTCTGTTCATAATTAAATTAGCATCAAACTTGAAATCTGAAATAACTATATTATAAAGAATTTTCAAAATGGGTCCCATGTTAACAAATTTTATTGACCATATGTGACTAAGATTTGATGGGAATCAAATGCAATGACTTTTCTGTTTTCGTTTTGATATAAATTCAAGGACTTTTTTGTTCATAATTAAATTAGCATCAAACTTGAAATCTGAAATAATTATATTATAAAAAATTTTCAAAAGGGGTCCCATATATTAACAAAATTTTTTGACCATATGTGACTAAGATTTGATGGGAATCAAATGCAAGGACTTTTCTACTTTCGTTTTGATTTAAATTCAAGGACTGTTCTGTTCATTATTAAATTAGCATCAAATTTGAAATCTGAAATAATTATATATCAACAAAGTAATGAATATCTGATGGCCTGATACTCTCATTATTAATAATAATTAACTATCATTATTAATAATTAATCTGAAATTTCAGTAATCACATACAATTGGTAATTTGAATTTCCTTTTTTTGCTTTTGTAAATTTAAATAGTTCGTAAAAAAGGTATGGAAAATATGTAAGAAAGGTTATGATGTTTGAAGACAGACCATCTTATGTAATAATAAGATTGTTTTATAAAAAAAATGTAATAATAAGGCTGAATGTAATTCAAATTTTGTAATTGAATCTTCTATTTTTTTTTTTTTTTGCGATGATCTACTACTTCAAATGAAATAATTATAATAAAGAAACTAACCCATGCTGCTCAGATGTGCCAAAATGTACTCACATGAAAAACAATTTTTTTGTGTCAAATTATCCTTCAACACAAAAAAAAAAAACAATAGTGATAACAAATCATTTAGATTACATAAACATAATATTCAGGCTATTACATTTAAAATAAAACATAATACACTAATTTTGTTCTCGCTACCAAACTTTATTGACATGATACAAACAAGCCAAACAAACGAAAAACAAAAGAAAATGACAAGGAAACCATACCAGCATCCAAAGCCCTAATCTCTAGCAGCTTCCTTCTTCTTCAATTTGCACATCAGCCCTTCTTCATGTTCTTTTTGCTTGTTTCTTAGATTGACCCCCTAAAATTCTAACAAGCCAACGGGGTTCCAAATTGAGAACACAATATATCCCACAAGGATTCCAAATACCATTCCACATCCATCTCCCAAGGCTACTAGTTTCCAACCAAATGCAAATTTCTCATTAGATTCAAAGGTTGATGAAGATTTATCTTTATTGCATGTTTTTGACAACAAAACACCGCACAATCCTAAATTTCCCTCATATGAATTATTTTGAAATGTATCAAATTGTTTATCTCTTGGTATGTTCCCCTCAAGTTGATTTTGTGAAAGGTTCAAAACAGCAAGAACGTTGAGATTTGTCAATTCTTGAGGAATCCCACCCACAAGCCTGTTGCATGATAAATCTAACCATTCTAGACTTGTCAAATTTTCCATTGGTTTTGAAATAGAACCAGTGATTCTATTGTGGGAGAGGTTTAGCCCTATTAGTGCATGTAGCTCTGTAATGGCTCCAGGAATCTCCCCATCAAATCTCTTATTTGACAAGTCCAAAGAGGTAAATATTTTTAAGATCCTTTCCAACTCTATGGTATTACCTTTCCATGTGACCATCATTGAATCCTCATATGAATAATTTTTACTTTCCATGTATTCCGAACCAACTTCAACGTTGTCAATTTTCATGATTCCTTTAAAAGTGGTTGTCAAAGATCCATATAAAAGCAGTTGCTAGAAATGTCAAAAATCCTTAACTTAAAAACGGATACTTGGTATTGGAACTAGGAAGGCCCATAAAGCCTATTCTCTCTTGAAAGAAAAACTTGTAACTCTAGCAAAGCATCAAGCCAATAAGGAAATGTATCATTGATTTCATTCTATCCAACTTCAAAAATTTCTAGCTGAGTACAATGAGCCAAAGATATAGGCAATGATCCCTTGAATAAGTTGTTGAAATGTGGAGTTGCAGGACATTGCTCTTCGAAAAATTGTTCAATAAAGTTATTCATCTATAGATCTAGAACAAAGAGATTTGGGAGGTCAACAACGCATTTTGGAATAGGACCTGACAAGTTGTTGTGAGACAAGTTAAATATGACCAGTGAGCTTGCATTGCAAAAATGAAAGGAAATGTTTCCCTTAAATTTATTGTTTGAGACTTAAACAAATGTAGCTCCAAAGAATGGAATTGGGAGGTTTCCTTCTAACTTGTTGAAGCTAAGATCAAGAAATGTGACACTTGTAAAGGGATGAAGGGACTTGACCACTAAAATTATTATTATTAAGTTACAAATAGCTTAATTCACCGAGTTTTCCAAACACATCCAGTATTGCATCACTAAAATTATTTATTGAAAGATATAGTCTTGGAGAAGTTCAAGGTTTCCAAGTGATGATGGGAATTGACCATAAAACTGTCATTAGAAAGAAATAAGGAATTGAGATTTGCAAGTGTTAAAAGGAATGAGTCCCCACCACTAAATTTGTTTAAGAAAAGGCCCAAAAAAAGTGAGTTGCGTGAGGTTCTTGAAACTTGGAGGAACAAGAACTTCAAATTAGCAATGTACAAGGTCTAAAAATTCAAGAGACCTCAAATGGCCCATGGAATCTGGTATGTCTCCCAAGAAAGGAATTCTAGCTAGCGTTAAGTCAATTTAATTAAAGGAGAACTCTTGTTCAGCTTTGGAAGTTGAACCTTTTATTTGTATAACTCAAATCTAGATATTTAAGATTTTCTAGATAGAAAATGGTATTTGTGATATTACCATGCAAAGAACTTTGTGCAAGAGAAATAGAAACCGAAGAGTATGACAAATTCATGAGCAAGGACAGAGTTTTGTTGTAATGGAGGACATGCATGTTCACATGAGCTAACCGAAGTACCCTTAAATTGGTTATGGTTATAATCAGCTTTTCCCAAGTAAATGGTTCAAGTCTAAATGATGAACTCCCCATCATACCGGAACTCCAAGACAAGTCAAGTAAGGCCAATTTAGGCAATTGTGGGATTTCCAATGGGATTTCACCAAAAAAATTATTATATCTTAGGTTTAAGTAAGTGAGATGTTGTAGGTTTGAAAGGAATGAGATCTCCCTGCTAAATTTGTTGACAGAAAAGTCCAAATAATTTAGTTGAGTGAGATCCTTAAACCCCAAAGGAACACGCCCTTCAAATTCACAATTTGTTAGATCCAAATGACTAAGATATTTTAACTGGTCAATGAAATTAGACACTTTCTCTTGAGAAAGGTGTGTATCTAAGATTCAAAAGTGAAAGAGCAGAGCTCCAATTGGAATTTGGAAGTTGACCGTTGAGACCTATATTCAATGACAAATCTAGTTGCTGAAGACTTTTTAGGCAGAGAACATCACTTGTGATAATCCCTTGCAATCCAGTATACTAAAGTCTAAGGAAGACCAAAGAGGATGACAAATTCATGACTAAAGACAAGAAGCTTGGTGAAATAGAAGACACATTTACATCATCTAAAGCAAGTTCCCTTAGATTAGTCATGTTTAGAATGAGCTTCTTCCAAGTGGATTGTTCTATGATCTTAAACTCAACCATTGATCGTCATATAAGAAAATCCAATCCTGTGACAAATCAAGATAGACCAATTTATACAATTATGATATTTTGGAAGCAATTTCACCAGTAATATGTGAGCGGCTTAAGTTTTGTTGCATGAGAGTGGAAAGCTCACCAACTTGAGATGATATGAGAGACCCATTAAAATTATGGAAAGCCAAGTTGAGTGATTGATATTAAGAGTTGGAAGAGGCTATTATTAGCTACACCTGAGATCTAGGCCAATAATGTGGCCTAACATGAAGTCACAAGTGACCCCATCCCACAAGTAGCAGTTTGAATCATTTTCCCATGAAGCCATCTTTGGGTAAGATGAGTTCTTAAACTGAATGGTACGTGGGAAGTAGTCATCAAAAAACTCATCGCATTGTATTGAAGTGGCATGATCGAGAGAGAAATAGTGTTTGAATTGGAGAAGGGCAGAGGAGTCATGAGAATTACAAAAGGGGGGTTGAGAGAAGAAAAAGGGAAGAGAGAAAGAAAGAACAAGAAGAAACAGGGCATCATTGCAAATGCCATAACTGAAGAATGTAGGAAGGAAATGATTGAGCGAACGATGGATATGGTACGTATTGGCATCTACAAGATGAAGCTTCATTTATAGGAGTCTCGTAATGGCCTGAGGGACTTACATCAAGACTTTTCCTTATTGAACTTTCGAAATTTCAACGAAACTAAAATAGTGAAATGTCTGAAAGCTTTTTTCTTTGTATTTTTTTTAATAAACGATCTTTCAAAGGACAAATAAAAAAAAACAGTTGTGTCCATTACAAATTAAATTGGCTTATCCCCAAACTATAAGATTGACTATTGTACAAAAATGGCTCTGTACTTTTTTTTCGTACTTTAAATTCATCTCATATTTTTTATTTCTTAATTCGCCTAAAGTGTACCGTAATTTTTTTTTAAAAAAAAGGCAAACGCAGCAATCAAAAAATAAAAAGCAAAACGTAAAAGGCATGAATCTAACATGCTTGCTGTTGATGTATTTAATTTAGCTATAAACACTCTTGTATAAATAATATTTTGGCCCAAATATTATACATAAAATTGATATAAACAATTAAGAACTGTAGTAAACAATATAAATATTTTGTAAATATTAAATCTGGACCATTGAAAATGTAATCTAATGGTTAAAATGTGCAATGAAAAAAATAAGAGGAGTAAATAAACAATGAGAAGCCAAGTTTCAATGAAACTAGGCGATATTTTTCACTTGACTTCAAAGTTTTCGGTATCAATATAAATATCATATACAATAAATAAATAACTTCAATTTAATTTTCAGTTGACTTGGAAAATATTTCTTGTTTTTTATTGACAACTTGAAAAATATTTTGTGTACGTGATCTATGTCCAAAAGAAGATTGTTCATTATAATCTCATTCACTCATTGAAAGTACATAACACGGTATACAGATATGTGAGATATCTAAGTTATAGAAAATTAATGGTGGCTAATCTTTTGCCTATAATTACTAAAAGATATGCTCCTTATCAGATTTTCTTAACAACTTAATCACGATTTGATTAACTCCTATGTTACTGTTTTATATGATTGAGATTAAAATAGGATAAATGAGCAAATTAAATTACATCCTGAACTTTAAATACTGTAGTACCATAAATTACAAATTTTTTTATTCTAGCTGTTTTCTCACTTTGAAAACAGTGCAATCTAACACTCATCATTAGCAAAAGTTAACTATCATTAGTTGACCAGAAAATATCAAAAAATGACATTTATAGAAAAGGGCCCCAACAAATTTTTTGATTATTTTCTATAATTTTTAGGGTCATTGTTTGTAATTTTTGAATCATTTATTATACTTTTTAGTGGTTTTTTTGTAATTGTTTAGGCCTTTTTTTATTTTTAAGAATTAATAGTCAAAGTTAACTTTTGTTAATGGCAAAGGCCAGATTACTTCATTTCAAAAATTAATGGAACAATTTGCTCAATAAATGAATTTAAAGTTTATGGGGTTACTTAACCTAAAGTTTAAGAGATAATTTGTTCATTTACCCATTAAATATATTAATATTTCTTCAATTTTTTCTAAAATTAATTATTATTGAAACTTTTCTTTTATTTTAATTTTAAAACTTACACCAGTGTGTTTGAACTTTGAAGAACAAAGAAGAGCATGTATGAACGTATTTATATAACTAAATACTTGAGGCGGATTTTTTTTCCCATTTTCGAAGAACTGGCTTGTGATATTTTCCTCACACTATCATATAATGACCCAGAAATAAAGAAAATAATGACAGCAAACAAAAAAAAAAAAAAAAGACGAAACGTGGTGGTTCTTTCTTACTTGACTTCAAAGTCTTCGCCATAATATGGACGAATATTAGACAAATGAATTTAAAAGCTTTTGCAGGGTTCACATATCGTGGATAATTTTTGCAATTTGAAAATCATTTTAATGCATGTGGCTACAAAATGGATGTTTAAGGCTTTCCTGTGATGTGACCGACGTGAAAAGCACCAAATGTATCAAATTTTGAATCATTCTAATTCACTCATTCAAAATAAATAACATGGTAAAGAAGGAAAAAGAAAAACCTTTGGTGACATTTAAATATACCCCGTAACTGCTGAACAATCTAACAATTTACTCTATTTTATGATTAAAAACTGATACAACCACAAAAACTGAAAATAAAACTTATTTGCATTACTCAGACTTCATCTCACTTGAATTATCTCCAAGTACCTCCACTTTTATGCATACATACATACATATATACATAAATTAAAAAAATTGAGATTCATGCAGCATAATAAATTATTGAATAACATTGTATTATATGTAGAGATGAATTGATGTGGCGTGAATAAAGGTTTGTAGAGTCATCATCCTATAAAGAATTTTCAAACATGCAAGTCCCATATTAACAAATTTTATTGACTGCGTGTCATATACATTGTAATAACAAGGATAAAGTTTGATGGATGAACAAATGCAAAGACTTTTTTTTAAAAAAAAAAAAACCTCACATCTAGAATAATTATCAACAAAGCATTGAATGCCTGATGCTTCTTAGCTATAATAATATCATAAATCTAAAATTGATAATCTCATTAACTTGTTAATTTGATTTTGTTTATAAAATCTAAAAATCTGGTAAGAAACAATTGGAAAATGCGTGAAAGGCTCTACTGCTTGGAAAAAACCGACCATCATATGTACTGGAATTTTTATTGAGAAATTACATATAGGTCTCATACAACAAATTTATTTACAAAGAACTCCCGTAAAATTTAAAAAATACAACTAGATTGGGACCTTAGTGTAATTTAAAATTGGGATAAAATGAAAATAATGCGCCAATTAAACATATATACATTTTATTAATCAAATAATTTATAACTATAACTTCAACTTTTTATAACTATACCTTCACATATCTAATAGTTAAATCAATCAGTTTAACTATTGGATATGAGAAGTTATAGTTGTAAAAAGTTAAAAATTATATTGTAAATTACTGATGAAATAGTTGTCATTCAACATTAGTGTTAAACTTTGTAGTAACACATAATTGTATAACTATTGATATGTGAAGTTACAGTTATAAAAAGTTTAAAATTATAGTTATAAATTGCTGATAAAGTAGTTATAAATTAATTATTTGATTAATGTGATATATGTTTAATGAGGGGTATTATTGTCTATACAGCTTAATTTTAAATTACACCCAAGTCCCAACCTGGCTGTAGTTTTCAAATTTACAAAAACTTATTTATAAATAAGTCTATCCATAGGACTTATACATACTTTTCCTATGAAAAAAATTTCATTGCAACGATAATTTGAATTTTGTTGCACGATTCGCACATTTTTTTTTTATTGCAGGGTCAATATTCACCATTCATGTTATTAAGGGAAAAAAATTCTCCAAAATTTAGATCCATGAATTTTTATAAAGTTTTTTATATTTTTACATTTTATTACTTATCTTATAAAACATAGAATATTCTTTCTTTCTTAAAAAAAGTAAATTTTTACTACGAGACTCTTATTTACGTTTTATGCTCAATTTGAATTTCTCATGGCTCCAAAAAAATGCCAGTAAAAATATGGCCTTAATGTGGCATGAAGGGAGATCCCATTGTATCTTTGAAAATAGCGTCTGTTTGAGGCTTGGATGAAGTCTATTGAAGGCAGAGGGTGAGGATTCTTATGATTTTTTGTTATGATGTGAGGAAATGGTGACTTTGAGTAGATGATGTAGCTATATTTGCACTGAAGGGACCACTCACAGATTATCGGGTGGTCCATTGCAATTATCGAATTGCTTATGCACTATCGAGATCTGTTCATTCCTTATAGTCTTTCCAAAACCTCCAAACGACCCACGCTTCTTATTCATGCAGTGCATCATTACCTTAGAGTGTGTTATTGTTTATGATTAGGTGGGTTCACCTTCTGTGCTCATGCTGGGCCTTGATGATCCACTCATTTTTTACTGCAACTTACATATTCAGCACTCATTTCATATCCACTTTTTTTATTACAAGACTCTCTATGATCCTTTATTTTCTTTCATTATATTTATTTTTTATTATCATAAGATTTATATCACTACTCAGTTTTTTCAATTGTAGGTCACATATTCACCTTTTTTTCCTTATAACCCCCATATTGACCTTTCTTCACAGAGACGCCCTTCACCCTTGTGATATTTTATTTTCACTTATTGTAAAATTTTTAAGAAAAACTTATTGTATGGAAATAAAACAAGTTAGTTGCTATACACTCTCTTTGATTCTTATAATAAGACACTTTCAATCATTTTACATATCTTAAAAACAGTTAGTTTTTTTCTTGATATCATAAAAAAATGAGATGTACTTTTATTTTTATTTTAGTTTCAAATAATGATATAACTATATAAATACCTTCATGCTAATCAAAAAAGCATAAAATTAAAAAAAAATAGTTTAATTATTACAAGGTATCCTACATTTTGGATTAAAAATTACTTTTAGAAAGTTTCATACAAAAGAACTGGAGGGAGCACATAACATATTTGCAAAATATAAGACACTGTGACAAGCAAAAAAAAAAGTTTCATTAATTATACTTATATATACATACATATATATATATATATATATTTTTCTCTCTCTATTTAATGCTTCACAAATAAAGTTATAATAAATGAAGTCTATTTTTGAAAATTTATATTATGTTTTAAAATAATAAGATTGTAAATTTCATTCTATAAATTTTTTTTGGTATGCATGATTTTGCAAATATATATATATATATATATCATGAACTTGGATGGAAGGAGAAGTTTTTAGCGCAGGTTTCATATTCACTATTCTTTTTTTTTTTTCTCGGAGGCCCATATTTACCTTTTTTATTGCAAGTCCTTGTGCTCTTTTATTTTCATTTATTATATAATAATTTTAAATTTTTTTAAAAAAGTCAAATGGGTACTGTAGGTGGATGCTTAATGCAGTAGATTGTAGATGGAGATTGTAGATTTAATTCATAGCTCAAATTTGGCACTATTGAGGTTCATTTGGGACCTTGTTTGCTTAGGAGGTTGCGTTTTATTGATAGGGCCGCGTCTGAACTTCCGTTGTTTCACAGCATTATATTGTGTGTTGATATATGCTAGCTTCATTTTATATGTTAGGGGTACGCACCGATTTAGGATTGAATATACACAACACTCCCTTCATTTTTATTTATAAAAGAAACTAATGTTTTTTAGCTTATTTTTTTATATACACAATTATATTTTCAATAGGGTATTATTGTAAAATTTTAAATTGCCTCTCATAATTTTGTCATTCATAATTATAAGAAACAATTAATGAAGACTTAATTAATACAATTAATAAAAGATAATGTAATTTAATTCTTTTATTTTCGGACACAATTAATATAATTAATTAATTTTTTTAAATTACATGATACAATTTTTTCTTTCCTACAAATAAAAATGAAAGGAGTATATGCAAAATGCGACATCAGAACCCAGTCACCTTCATCTTCAACCCAGCTATTTTTATTTTATTCATTTCTTTCCCAAAAAGCGACGTCTGGCGAATTTTGGCCCAATAACACACAGTCACATAAAAACGATACACATGGGGTCCTCTTCCTCCACTTCCTCATCATCCCTTTCACTTGCACTCTGTCTTTCTTCTTCTCCATCGATCTCTCTCTTCCTTGTTCTTCCAAACCAAGAGCCCTTCAGTTTCTGTGCTCATCATGGGAAGCCCTGTTTTGTGTCGTCAGAGAAGCTTTGGTTATAACACCTTCTGCTTCAATTGCTTCTGGTGTTCTCCAGCTCTCTGCTCTTCATTCCCAACTCTTCATTTTTAAAGGAAATAAATCATATGATGTTGAAGTTGACATCCTGATTTTTTACAAAATTCTTTTTTTATTTATATTTTTACGTTTTATTGTTTTTAGGAAAAATTAATATTTTAGTCCTTTAACTTTTCACTCACTTATAACTTAATTTCTCAACTTATGACTTGTTTATAACCCAGTCCCTCAACTTTTGTTGATTCTTTTTTTTTTTATGTTAGCTTAGATTCTGCATCAAAGAGTAAAGGGAGGATATTTAGAATAAGATATAAACATTTCTTTTATTCCCTTTTATTTGATAAGGACAATTTTTTTAAAAAAAATTAAAAAATAAGGACCGAGTTATAAGTAAGTCAAAGTTGAAGAACTAAGTTACAATGAGTCATAGTTGAAGAACTAAGTTGCTATGAGTCATAATCAGGAACTAGATTATAAGTGAGTTAAAAGGCAAAGGACTAAAAATTAATTTTTTCTTAGTTTTTAATATAAAACATAAGATATTCTTAGTTGAAAAAGTAAATTTCATGAAATATACAGATTGCTAGAGTCAAAGATCAATACTCCATCTTTTATCACAAATTCCACATTTACCTTTATTAATATGAGACTTTTATTGTTTGTTGATGATATTTTCTTTTCACGAAAGCTTTGTTAGCCTAAGCTGATGTGATTAATCAATGTTTGAGCTAGTTTTGTAATAGTTTCGGGATGAAAGTGAATGCTAACAAGACTCAGATCATTTTCTCACTACTACAAAAATGGCAATATTCAACAGTCATTTTAAATAATATTCAATGGTTATGAATTGTTGAGTAATCAGGCGCTAAATATTTCTAAACCTTTATTCAATGATTTTTAACCGTTGAATATTTAACCTTTATTCAACTGTTTATTCTTCAAAACCGTTGAATATATGGCCGTGGGATATTTTAAAAAAAAACTATTAGAGAATATGCAACAGTTTAAATAAAAAAAAACCGTTGCATATACTTACATATTCAACGGTTAAAATATTAACCGTTGAATATATGGCCAGAATATGCAATGATTTAATAGAAAACCGTTGCATATTATTAATATGTTCAATGGTTATAAAATTTAACCATTGAATATTTAAGGTTACATTTTTATTATACATCCTTTACATTTCTAACAACCCCCTACATTGAATATTTATAGATACAGTATACAACACACCCATAACAAAATTTCAACAACCAACAATATTATCCTATACATAAAATGATAAAATTTACATGGTGCATAACTACATAAGCTATATACAATTTGAACTACCTTAAGTTAAACCTATAAGTGGTCAAAATAAAGCTTCATATCTCAAAAAATTGACCAAGTAGGTAAACTATATGTATGTCAAATTTAAATATATATCAACATCATTTATTCCTTCACTGTTGCTGGTTGTTATAGCTAAACCATGCTTGGAAAATGCCACGTGCTAGCTCTTCAAGGACTTCTTCCATTTGAGCCTTAGTAAATGTGTCACAATATGCGTCCTCATAGTACTATTTGCCAAAAACAACAAAACTAAAGTCATGTTAATTACTAAAAATATTAAATAATGAAGAGAAGGTCGACAACATATATACATTGTCTGGAAGAGTCTCGACAGGAGCGTGTTAAATCATGTCCTTCATATATCTCATGATAGCGTACCCACAATCCCTAGCTTTGTCATGTTGTTTCGGGCACTATGATCACACATTGGATAAAAAATATGATCAGTTAATGACATGACTTATATATGTTGTAAACACATAATTAATGATAATACATATAGCTTAATAATTGTCCATGATGTTGCTTTATCAAGGCGACCGCTACCCATTATTAGTTGTCGAGATTACAGATTGACCTTAGTGCAGTACACAACAATGGCTCTAACATGCAATAGAAAAGTTGATGTGAGAAATATGCATATAAGAGGAATGAATTACATATATATATATATATATATATGCATAAAACTTAGTGAACTTACTGATTAATCATCTCTACTATATGCGATCTGTTAGTAGGATCACTAGCTCTAATAGGGTCGAGATACCATACTCTCCCTATAGTTGGATTGATCACAAGTATCATCTAATGCCCCCTATGATAATGATTACAATTAGGAAGTGTCATAATTTAATTTTGAAGAAAGTAAAGTATCGTAAAATGATTTACCCTTCATAATAAGGTGCCATGAATATTTTGTCCTTATTAGCGCCACGTTACTCAAAGTATTTAGAAAGCTTTTGAGCTATTTCTAATCCTTGCTTAGAACTCATTGTCTCATGGCCATAAGGAGAGATCAAGTGGGGACTGATGAGTATAACCCTCTCCACTACATCTCTCTTAGCAAGCATGGTAATGTACAGGTTTCTTAAATAATGTCAACATAAATTGATCAATAAATGATTAAGATATAAATATTGGTAAATATCTAATGTAAGGTTTTAGAAACCATACCTCATATATAAGTTACACATAGTAGTGGTAGCTATGCATGGTTGAATAAGTCACTCAAAACCTCATTGTTGACTTGATCAACAGACTCTGGATCTCCATACATTGCTACATGGAAAGGGAGCATTACTCCTTCTTGTGTCTCTGCATAAGTCTTAAGCAACTTTCGGTGTCTGTTGGGTGTGACTAGTTGATGCTGAGGTGTTGATTGAGAGGCTTTAGGCATATAGGTTTGAGGGAGAACCCTTCGGTGCATTCTTGGGAAATGTGATGGACTCCTTGAATTTGTCAATGGAGTTTCTTATCATTTCCCCTCTTTTACTTATTATCACCAGTGCCTTTATAGCCTCCGGTGCTTTCTTGGCCACAAGCTTATTAACAGGCTAGTTTTTCTTTCTCACACACACACATAGTTAGAGATCAACTACAATTAATTTCAGTTATGAATTTAGATGCTATACCTTTGGGGACAGTGCTAAAATATGAATAAGATGGACCGACCATGCTACAAAGCTTCCAATTGCATCTACTACTATCCTTGCATTTTTAGTGGGGTGAAGTAGATCATAATTAGGCTTTTCAGCCGTCTTCAAAGAAACCTTGACTGTTCCTTCAGGGAGAATCTCATTGTGAAGCATGATTTGGCCAGCAATATTGTACATTCATCCCACTGCAACTAAACTGCCATCCTCTCACAAACAATCAACATCAACCTCCCCCTAAAAGGACAAAATTATTACATAATATAAATAATATTACCATGAATAAGGCTAGGAAAATTAATAATATTACCTCAGGTAGGAGCTGAGATAGAACTGTGCAACTGCCATTCACACTAGGGCTAGCGTCACTCAGTGAAAGTCCTAACTTATGCCGATTCAATAGCATGTCAATAAGTCTAGATTGCTCTTGTATCTGCTATGACTGTGCTTGTATCTGTTGCTTCTGTTCTATTAGTTCTTGCCTTAGTTCTTAAACCTCAGCAGAAGAAGCAATTTTTTTACAACACTTGTACCCCTCTCCAAAGTATTCTTTCTTTGTGATGCCAAAACCGACGCCTCGAACACGACCAGGATGGTCAGTATTTTCAATGCTTTTTCCCAATATCTTCATCAGCAGTAAGAGTGCCTGCTAATACCCCCTGATTCAAGCTCTCTATGAAGCAATAAAGGTAAGGTAAATAAGTAAAAATAAATAATTAACAACATTATATCATTAACACTTACTATTGTGTCAACAACCGCCTTTATTTTTAGATTATCAATATTGCCTTATTTGTTCTTTCGAGCCTCGGCCCAAATCTTGCCACAAGAAATAAAACCCTCTGGCACCTTCTTTTTTCAATCAAGGCCTTTTCAACACCCACATATTCCTTACACCTAGCCTTATAAGTGTCTTCATTCTTCTTCGCCAACTCTTTGTTTTTAGTGCTTAATGCCTTTAAAAATACAAAACATGATAATAAGTTGAAATAAATGCCAACAAAAGCAACAATATTTTAATAGAATAAAAAAAAAATAATACATTAAACTCTAGACTACAACTTGAGTCAACAAAATCTTTCCATTCATTTAAATTTACAATCAACCTAATAAAGGGAGGCACTGTGTCTTCAATTCCCTCCACATTGGGTTTTGTAAGAATTTATGAGAGACAAAACTTCTAAAAGCTCGGAGGGCTACCCCGGCATTTTGTAAGATGACTTCTTGTGTCTTTCCTCAATCTCAAATCCTGACTGCAAAACAAATAAGTCAACTTGTGAGAAGAACATATATCATAAACAAGTTTAAAATAATAATCAAAGTAATAATATCTTGCTGTTATAGTATTCCATACTACATCCCTCATTGCGGGAGTTGCATTCTTCTATGACTTTAAATTGATAGGCACACAGGACTTCGCTGCCACTCGAAATAACTGATGAAATTATTACTGTCAACTACTTGATTTTTATTATTCCACTTGACAGTAAACTTCTTCCCTTCATTTCTTGCTTTTGTCACTGCTCTATCACAACCAACTCCTTCTTTAGTTGTTCTTCCTCCTTATTAGTCACATTTTGCCTGCTATCATCATTTTACTTGCTAGGACTACTAGATTTAGATCCAGTATCTAGATAATCACCCTCGGTAGCCATTTACCTGTGAGGACATCAATAATCAAGATTAAATAAAACAATAATAATTCAAACAAGAGCAACATCTTAACAAGATTGAATAAAAAATATAAAACTAAAAAAATAGTAAGTAAAAAATAGTCATTTACCTATTTATTTCGTTCTTTTCCTTTTTATTGTCCTAACTACTTTTTTAACTAATTCTTTTTTAACTTAACAATTTTCTTCTTCAGTTGAATTGATTTCCCCTACTTAGAAATCCAAATACCCTCATTGTGATCATGTCTTACGTAGAAAGCACCATCTTCAATATTGTCTAAGCTATCATCATTTTCAAATAATGTCCCATGAAACGGATCAACCTCAACTTCATCATTTTTTTTTGTTTGCTCATTTTCATTACTTTCTACAGCTTCTATTTCTTCAACTTCTTGTTACTCCACAAAACAATAGACCATTCCTTATCAGTAGGATCATTGACATAAAAAACTTGTTTAGCTTTAGATGGATAAATGAAAGGATCTTCTTTATACCCTTCCTTCTTTAGATTTACCCTAATCAACCCAAAGTCATCGACATCCAACCCATTATTATTTTCAACCACTTGCAACTAAGACTGGAACTCGAAAGGAGATATAATCTAACTCCCAAATATGCTCAATTACCCCAAAGTAATGCATTCTAGCGTAGATAGGTTTTTTATCTTTCGCATTGGAAATGTGCATGCCATCAGTTATGATAGATACACCACTATTTTGCATCGTGCTTCAATCATCGTGCTCCTTCATGTAAAACTTGTACCCATTGATGATATAGCTCATGAAAGAGAAGACATGTTTGTTCGGTCCTTATGATAACTATCTCACTCTATCAAGAACTGAATTAAAATCGACATTATACCCTCCCTTCTATATGCTCTTTCAACCAGTGTATAAACTATTTATTGTGTAGTTTGGTGATCCAACTATCTAATCGATCAGGGTTTTGCCTCTTAAGCTCTGTTTGGTGAATCTTAGCGTAATCATCAACCTCTGGAGATTTGTATAGCACAAAAAGGTGTACTTTTTTTCATTGGTCACTTGAGATAGTGACAACAAGACTGTCACAGATATTTTTCTCAATATGCATTAAATCAAGGAAGTGTCTCACATTTAAGATCTTCCCATATGGCAACTCAAAGAATATTGACATTTTCTTCCACCCACTTGTTCCAACATGCTTTGCAAATGGTTTACCAAATTGAATAATCAACATCTTTTACCTTCTCAAATTTCTCACCAGTCAATTGCTTTGGTGGCCTCCCTTCTTCTGATGTTCCGTTAAATGACTTTTTCCAATGATGATATCGATGCTTGTCACTCAACCATCTACGATGCCCAAGGTACACATTCTTCATACCATGTTGGTAACCTTAATAAATGTGTGCCTTCTTCACAAATAAGGCATATAAGTTGTCCTTTAATGCTATACCCTGATAGATTACCATATGCTGGAAAGTCATTGATTGTAACAAAAAGCATGGCTCTCAAATTGAATATCTCTTCTTTGTAAGCATCATATACCTCTACACCTATCTCCCACAATAGCTTCAAGTCCTCAATTAGTAGTTCTAAATAACATCTATGTCATTACCAGGTTGCTTAGGCCCTAAGATTAGCAAGGACAACATAATATACTTTTGCTTCATGCAAAGCCAAGGAGGAAGGTTATAAATGACCATCATCACAGGCCATGTGCTATGGGTACTACTTTGCATCCCATGTGGGTTCATCCCATCAGTAGATAATGCAAGGCATAAATTCCTCTCTTCTTTACCAAACTCAGGGTACTTCTTATCAAACCTTATCCAATCAGGAGAATCAGTTGGATGCTTTGTCATCTTTAATTCTCCCATGTGCATGCCATGTTAAATTCTTTGCCTCTCATGTATGCTATACAAGTACCTGAATCTTGGAATAATAGGAAAATATCACATTGCCTTCTTTGGACTTTTCCTGTTCTGCCTATAACGTGATGCCTCACACTTAGGACAGTGGGTTAGCTCTTCATATTTATTTCTGAACAAAATGCAATCATTAAGGCAAGCATGTATCTTCTTATAACTCAGGCCAACTGTGCGTAACACCTTCTTTGCATCATATAGCTTACGCGAGAGCTTGTTATTCTTCGGTAGCATTAGTTTGATCAAAGAAAGCAAGCTTGAGAAGCTTGTGTCACTCCACCCGCTTGTAGCTTTCAAGTTGTATAATTCTAACACAGCAAATAACAGAGTGAACTCAGTACAACCCTCATACAAAAGTGTCTTCGCATCAGTTTTCAACCTTTCTAACTTCTCCGAAAAATTCATGAGTTCCCCTTCCATCGCATCAGGCAATTCTTCCAAACAATAGTCAGTCTCATATGCACTTTTGTCAGAATTTGGTGATAATGAACAACTTTCCATATGCCCCCAATTATAATTATTCACATCTTCAGGTATTTCTCCATGCTTTACCCAACACTTATAACTCTAATCAATTCCATACTTAAATAAGTAGAGTTCACAAGTTTCAGGAGAAATTGACCTCACATTACCATAGCTTAAACAAGGGCAAACAATTCGCTCACAGTCTTTTGCATTATTTACTGCAAACTTAACAAAGTCTACCACCCCATCCCAATATTATTTAGACAAACGGTTGGCAGATATCTACTCCTTATTCATAATTAATGCCTTTGTCTAAGCAAGGTAATAAAGATAAAAAAACATTCAGTGAGTCACAAGGTGATTATTTGAAAAAATTAGACCATTTAGCAACATAACAGCTTAAAATAAGTGTTCCTTAAGCTTTATTCTCTATTTATACTAATTTGATCAAGCAAAATATTAAACTACTTCAAAGAAAACTCAAATTTCTTTTACATAATTGCAAAATAAAAATTTGAAAAAATTTCAACAGCATAACGGCATAATAATTAAGCACTTCCTAAGCTTAATGCCCTCTTTTTACAAATCCAATATTAAAATAACAATAATTTCAAAACTAACATACACATAGATCAACCTCAAATTAATTTTAGAACAAAACTTATAAGCTTTATAAGCTTGTAATGTGGCTAAGGGTAGAAGGCAATTGATTGCAAAATATCACCAAAGCTCATTTAGATATAGCCATAAGTACTCATAATTCAACCACAAAGTGAGCTATTTCAATTAGACATGAACATAAAATGCAAAATATGTTGACAAAATAATCAACTATGCATATTTACAAAGGCCCTCAGTAGTTTGAACAAATAAAATAATAACAGAGTATCCAAGGTCCCAAATAGTTAAACCAAAAGATGCACCGTAGATAATCATAAGGATAAAAAATTCCCAATGTATATCAATACTAATTTTTAATGGTAAGAGCAATCTTAATAAATTTACATAGCATATCAATAACACTCAATTCATTCAAGCTTATAAATTTACATAGCTAAATTCGCTGAAATAACAACCTCAAGTTTCTAAATTTCAAACTATTATCAACCCAAAGTATAAAGCATCAATAATTGCAATTAGAAAGAAAGAAAGAAAAAAAGTAATTACCTCATAAGATCATATGATATGGGTGTTCTGAAAGTAAGAGGACTTGGATTAAGGCCACGGGAACAGCAACAACTGGTAGGAGAAGCAATAATGAGCCATAAATTGAAGTATAAGCACAACACAAGCACGAGTAAACCAAGAGGCTGGATTGGCAATATTGAAAGTGAGCTCCAGGGACCTCAAACCAAAAATGCAACTACAGCCTTTAAGAGCTGGAGTGAGGACGACCACCACAGTTCTTCAATAGAGAACAAGAGCTTGGGTATTCATCTAGGGGAAGAGGCCATTAATCCTCATGATGTCTCTGCCTATAATGGAATTACAAAGGAAGCTCTTGAAGATCAAGCAAGGCAGCTTTTTTTAGATCAATTTAAGGATAGGGGAGCAAGCAATTGATACTTTATTTCTTGCTCCTTACTGTCAAGGGTAAGCCACTTTCTAGCTACTTTTAGTACAAGTAAATATTTTTTATATTTACTTATTTGATAACACTTGTTATTTCTTATTAGAGTGCACTGGATGCTTATTGTGGTTAACCCTATTGCTTTAAAAATTTGTTATCTCGATCCTCTTAATGGAGAACCAAGCAACAAGCCAGATATGTAGATAACTTTTTAATAAGTAAGTTGAATTTTTATCAATTGTTATTTTAATATCCATATATATATATATATATATTGAATTTTTGACATTTATTCTTTATTTCCTTCTTAGAGCTATGGTCTTGTATTGTACTGTGACTAACAAGACCTTGTCCCCTAACTTAAGGGTATTAGACTCTTGTGAGACATGGGTCACGGTTAAGGTAAACCTAATGGACTAAGTTTT
>NW_026555339.1:16877260-16959846 GCF_029017545.1 Prosopis cineraria
GTAAAAAAAAAATCCAAACTCAACAGCTTTAGACATTTGGGTTCAATGTTTTTTCCTGAAAACTTTTCATCTTATTATAAAAAGGAAAAATTACATCCAGTCCTCTCCCAAGGAATTAGTCATAGTTAAGGATCAATGCAAAAAGGATTATTATTAAAATGGGAATATGACTTATTTTTTTTAATGAAACTTATTATTGGTCCTTATCTGTAATAAATTTTATTTGGAGGGGGATGGATGTAATTATTCTGTATATAAAACTAACTTCGTACCGGAAACTTTTTAGAATAAGTTGACAAAATCTTCTTGAAAAACTAAACAAAGCAACGTCAAGCTTTGGTGTTCATGTTTCACTTCTGTTTTTTCCTCAAGTTATTTAGTGGTCAGTTTTGTCTTTTCACTTCTAGAGACATTGTCACTGAAGGATCAAGATCAAATAAATGTTCTAATGGAACTTTAAAACTTGAGACTTTTGTCCAGTTATTTGGAACTCATGGTTTTTCCCCGCAATTTTCCCGGAAGAAAATGGTGGGAGTGAGCCAAGTCTTGTCTTTACTTTCGGCGCTCAAATTTGAACTCCAAAATTTTCGTTTGATTCAAATTTATATTCAGACCAACCACTAATCCATTATTGTTCAATTTAGAACACATTCTTCTATTCGGTGGACCCTCCTCTGAAGAATTTTTTTTCTTTAACAATTCAGTCTATTTCCTCTCACGGCTTTTAAGGAAATTCAAGGTCACATGCGTGCATATAATAATGCAAACTAAAACATGGCAACGCAATGAAGGCGAGTCACTGACTCTTGTACCCTACGCGCAATAAAACTGTGTTAAAAATATGTTAAAAATATTTTTAAAGTAATTAAAAGGTTGTTCCATTGATAATAATGATTTCACACAATAGAGATTCTAATTAGTTTTGGTGAAAGGTAGTAATTACTTATTACTATAAAATTACTTAGATAATTCTAAATTGATTATAAAATTTTCAAAAAAATATAAAAATATTTGGAGTCATCAAATCCCCACACTTAAATATTTATTTGTCCTCAAACAAAAGAAAATCATTGTATAAAAAAAATAAAAGAAATGTGAATATTTCCAGGTCAATTGTAATTCAAATTTTCAAGAACTCAACTTACTTAAAAACCTTTCTTGCCTTCCAAAAATATTGGCAGCAAGGGATTTAATTATGTAAAAATAACTTCTAATAGCTTGTCCATTACCAATCTCTGCATTCTATACTCAAAGTGTCTAAAGGTTTGTATTTTAGTCCATTCCACAAATTAAAACCCATCTACCATAAACTTGTTTCCCATTTTAATTTTTATTAAATTAAGCCATTATACACATAAATCAAAAAAGACTTTTCAAGGGTTGAAATGCTTGAGATATGATGAGGAAATGATTAATTGGATTTTTTTAAAAAATAATAAACGGTATTTTAATAAATTTTCAACCAAAAAGAATTTCAACTCATTTCTTTTATCCTGCCATATTATTTTAGATTTCATTGATCTTAATTTAAAATAAAATTCCTACCACGATTCTTTACTGAAATTCCCCCCTCCCCAAAAAAAGGAAATAGATCTATGATAAATCTAATACATCAATACATTTAAGAAGCACTATACCATTCAAACTACTGTCTGTGGATCATCTTTTGGAAGTCTACTTGCTATGATTTTGTAAAAGGAATCCCAAGTGTATCTGAGCATCCATGAGTGTGAAAAAGCCCATGATCCCATATAAGTTAAAAAAAATGACAATAGAGATAGAATAGACATTTAAAAATTGTTATGCATTTCAAAACGTGTGAAATTTTTCAACATTTCCAACAACATATAAAAATTAGATAGGCTTAAATTTTAAGAATTTGTGTATTGGTTTGAGATTTGACTTGTTTCCCTTGTTTTTAACTTGTATTTTTCGTGAACTTTTCCCTGTTTTCGCACTTGTTTCCCCTGTTTTTGTGCATTGTTTCTAATTTGCCTAGAATTGTGTGAAATTTGGTGTTCGCCTGTTTGTGGGCGTGATGAACAAAATTAATACCTTTGGGGTTAGGTTGGGGTTAACATTTGCAAATTCAACTCTTTTGACCACTGTTTCTATTTCTCAATCATTTTTATTGCATTTTTCAGATCTTTTTTAAGCAAAATTGCATTTTTCAGATTTAATTTTCATAGATCTTCGCACAACTTCCTTTGAAGTTGATGATTAATATAATGATATCCTATCATTTGCTGCCCGAATTAACCAAACCATCATTTCAGTGATGCTTTTTCTAAGATTTAGATAAGTCATGCTAGAGCAAAGGAAAGCTATTTTCCAGAATTTGAATCAGAATTTATTGATACTATAAACTTTTGGAGGTGAATTTTATGTTTACTTGCTAATCTTAGATACTAAATGTACTCCATACAAGATGTTGTCTAGCCTAGTGGGGAAGAAGCGCAGAAATTAGGATTGGAAATGAAGAGACAGATTTTACACAAAGTAATCCAAACAAAATCAATAGGTACGTTTCACAAAGTTCATCGAACCAAGACTAGAAAATTGGTTGCATCAGAAGCCTATTTGCACACATGATGATTCTCTCATTTTTCTAGTTGAGCGATATTGTTCTCATTGTTCATGGGTAATACAATTAATAATGTTGAGGCCAATAAATCTTTTGTTTAGTCTTCAGTCTCTGATGATCTGCAAAATCTACGAGGTGCGTGAGTGTTTGTATATGAAGCTCCAAACCAAGGCATATATAAGACTCAGTTCCAAGTAGTCGTCGTCCACCAAGTCAGTCTTCGCAGAACTTTCATTTCGGCAAGGGACAAAGGAAACCGTCGTGCATGCACCTTTGATCACCAATCTATAATATATATATATATATATATATATTGGTAAATGTCTTTATATAACATTTTAATATGAATATATATGAAGCAGTAGGGAGATTGGGAGATCAGATTATACTTCAAGTGGCTCGAAAAGTTTAGATATTTGAGAGCTATTATTCATTATGATGGAGAAATTGATGGGGATATTACATATAAGATACAAGTTGGGTGGTTTAATTGAAAAAAGGCTAAATTAATTATTTGCTATAAACATAAAGGATTTATCAAAGGGTTAGAAAAGCAGCTATATTATATGGTAGTGAATGTTGAGCTTTAGCAGGATAGTAAGATCATAAAGTTAGAATTTCAAAATAATCATATATGTGAAAAAGTGGGCGTAGCACCTGTTGAGGAAAAAATAGTAAGAAATCATTTGAGATAATTTGGACATGTACAAAGAAGATAGCGAGAGGTACCAGTAAGATGAGTGGAATGAATAATTTTAAACCTTATTAAGAGGGGTAAAGGAAGGTGAAAAAGAACACTTTTAAAAGTTATTGACCAAATATCTTAGTTAATAATATTTTTAAAAGCTTGGTAAATGATAGATCACAATGGAGACATATAATCCATGTAGTCAACTCTACCTAGTGGAATAAGGCTTGTTATTGTTGTATATGAAGTGAGGTGAAGTCTCATATTTTTTTTAAGGTGTGTTTGGATTAAAATTGAAGTTTATAAATTGAAAATAGGATAAAAGTGGATCAGATGCTGCTGTATCGTATTTTATGTTTAGATACTTAGTTTTTTAAAATAGTCAGTTTCACAAATTAAAAAACTAAACTCGGCAGCTTCATCAAACTCTCAGATTTAGTTTTTTTTTTTCCTGAAAGCTTTTCATCATGTTAAAAAAATTAACTAAGTATGGAAAATTTTTAAAATAAGACGACATAATTTTTTCTTGAAAATCCAAATTCAGCATCATCAAGCTCCCATGTTCATTTTTTGCTCTCTCTGTTTTTTTTTTCTCTCGAGATACTTAAAGGTCATTTTTGCCTTTTCACCCATGAAAATATTGACACTAAAGAACCAAGGAAAGATGAAATATTTTAATGAAAAAAATTTGAGACTTGGAACTTTGGTCCAATTATTCAGACCTGCTTCCATTAATCCGTTATTTAATTTTCTTTTTAATGGGGACGTCCCAGCACCGTCCTTGCCTTTATTATTTTGATTGTTTAATATAGAACATATTCTTGTATATTATATGGACCCTCCTCTCAAGAAATATTTCTTTGACAATTCGGTCTCTATTTCCTCCCTACACGGTTTTTATGGAAATTTCAAGGTCACATGCATGCATAGATATACTCTTGCCATAGACCCTACTCTTCATAACCTACTCTTCTAAAACTACAATATAAACCATTGTTAACTTATTTACCTTTTTAAAAAAATTGACTAAAATTTTGATTTTTAAAAATTTTCAGTATATTAAAGCCCTCCCCATTTAAATATTAAGTAGACTCATAATATGTCATGTACATCTCAAGGCTTTTAAAATGGGAGAATAATATTTAAGTCCCAAAAGACTGACCAGTTGTAGTCAGGTTCTAAAACATTTTGAATGAGAGTGGATTGCAAAATTCTATTTTGAAAGTTGCAAATGCGAGAGTTTTAGTAGCAAATCTGATAGAGACGAAGATCCAGAGGAGATTTATGAATCACTTCCTAGGTCTTCCTAGGTCTTATATCAGAATTTATGTGAGTAGGTTTTAGGTGCAGCTAGAGTGTAGGCATGCAGTGTTGTTTTAGCATTTTGGCCTTTAAATCCTTCAAATCTACCGGAGAGATGAAAGTTCAATTATAAATCTAAAATCACAGTTAAGTATTATTACTTACTTTTTAATTATATTTGTCTAAAAATTTATCTAAAATTATATAAATTATTTTATAAATCATATTTTTAAATTTATAATGAATTCCACAACCCTAGATCCTGATTTAGATGGAGTTGATGGAGAAATCAATGTCACCACTAGGAACAGATATATTCACTAGACATAGCTTAATAGTAATATCATGCCTGCTTGCATTGACCAAGATAGTGAAATAGTAAAGAATATTTTTAGTAGAATTTCGTTCTTAGTTAAGATTTCAACGCGTTAGTAATATGATCTACATATATATATATATATATATATATATATATTTCCTCATACTAATTTGTTTCAACGCTACCCCTGTAATTAATTTATTTCAAACGCGTCAGTTCCTCTTCGCAGAATTTTCAGTTTGGGATAGGGACAAAGAAAAAAGACACATATATACGTCACCAAATTGTGGGAATGTCGCAGCCCTGTGATCTAGTTGCGTGAATGTACACAGGTAACACTTTCATATGATATATATATATATATATATATATTCGCATGAAATCTATTTTCATATTACGTATACACACATATTTAATTTCTTTCAACACTATCGCCATAGTTAATTTATTTCTAACCGCATGGGAGCTTAGCAAGCAGGTTCAAAGGCGTTAAGATGTTGCTCCGCAGGACTCAGTTGGGATAGGGACCAAAAAAAAAAAAAAGAAAAAAAAGACGCAGATACAAGGCTTGTTGGTTTTCTGTTTTTAAAAGATGTTTTTTGTTTTTAAAAACTAAAAAAAGTTAAAAATTTGTTTGGTTAAGTGTTTTTCACCTAATTGTTTCTAAAGTGTTTTTATTTTTTATTTTTTTTAAAAAGAATGGAAACAATTTTAAGTTGTTTTCTTTTTATTTTTCTTGTTTTTTAAATATTCTACATTTGATTATTAGAAATTATAGTTATTTTAATTAATTTCTATCATAAATTAACATCATTAATTGCCTATAACTATTACTATTAGTTTATTTTTTTAATTTTAAAATTATTTTTAAACTAATGTAACTAAATATATTTTCATTTTATTTTTTTTAAAAACAATTTTAAAAGTTATATTACAACACAGTTTTGGAAAATAAAAAATGAGAATAAAAACCAAACGGGCCCACATACTTCACCAAAAGTGTCTCCGCTTCCTTTGCATGTGTGAGGCAATGGCTATCTTTGGATTTGAATTTGATAAGTGATTCAAATATACTCCCTCAAGTAGCGTTTCAGGTGGTACAATAATAACAATTTGATTTAATAAAATGATTGTTAAATATTTTATCATCTAATACTGAAAAAGTATCAATTTCAAATTTTTAAAGGGACAACATAAATAAAAATTGTTGCAATTGTGATGATTGTTTTGATTTTTTGAAGAAAATATATTTTAATAAGTTTTTAATATTGATGAATTCTAATGGTTGTAATGAAGACACTCATTGAGTGAGTTTACTTTGAAGAGTATTTACAAATATGTACAATAGATTCAATTTTTATAAAGCAAGCAAGAGATTAGTAAATATAGGTCAAATAGATTCAGCATTAACAACCATTAAAACAGCACAAAGCAACAATATTAAACAAAAGTAGAGAAAAGGGAGAAGAAAGCTTATGAAGGATGATTTCTATCATAAATTGCAAGACCCAAGTGTTTTCCAAGGTTCTCCAACTCTTTTCCACCTTAGAATGGTCCTTGGACATACATTTGCTAGTTGAAGACGAAATGCAATGAAAATGATAGCTTGAAACCTTTAAAACACAATTTTAAATGATGTCGTGTGTTTTGCTGAAAATTGATCTGATGTTGTAACAACCAAAATTGATACTGCAGCATCATTAGACAGAATTCAATTTTTTGTGGGTTTCATGATTGTCAACTTTTGACCCATAAATTGGGCCTTCCTATAAGAATAAACCCAGATATAATGTCATAATTGATACAATAACTTTTATAATTGTTTTAAACTTTATCCACCTCCAATTTCACAAATAATTATCCAATTAATCATATATTTATTAATTAATTTCACAAGATGACTTTCAATTATATTAAAAACTTTATTAAATTTATTAAAATATTAAAAGTCATCACCGCTCACCAAATCCAAATACCTTAGAATCATCCCAAAATCTTCCTTACCTTTCTCTCTCCTGTAACTAAATTCCTCCCTAATCGCCCCCATATATATATATATAAAGTATTTTGCCCAGGCTTGGGCCTTCTCCTTGACTAAGTAAACTGAGGCCCATTTCCGTCATATTGTTTTAACAGATCTTCTAAACTAGTCATTCTATATCTTTCCAACATCTGTTTACTTGAGACTTCTCATGAGGTGTAATAAATTAAAACTCTGACATTAGTAATATTATAGTGATTACCAATAAACTCCGTGCGTAATTCAAACTTCATAAGACCATTTCCATCTCTAGTTATGAGGGATCCACTTTGATTGAATATACATTTGAGAAAATATAGCTACCGAGGATTTACCGTAACACACTGACTTGTTACACTTCCCCATCGCACTCCTTTGTAAAGCTTCACATTTCATCCTTTTTTTTCTGCCGCTATCCTCTATGCTCCCCATTATTACCAAGAGATTTCCATGCATGCATGTATACGTGCATGTATATGTATATATGTATGTATTTATGGACGAAAGAACACAAGAAAAATGTTATAATGACATGATAGAATTTATTATTTCGTTGAAATCTTGTATTGTACTATCGTGACAAATTATTGAACCCACAAGAGGAAAAGGAACATAAAGTCTAACAAATTTTCTTGCCTTCATATGAACTAGGACCAATTTTGAAGTTCTGAGTGAATGAAAGAAAAATAAATCGACGTCCTCGTTGAGATGTTCTTAATCTTCTTGCCCGCGGGCTGAGTTAGAAATTTGCATCATTATTTTGGTGCAGTGTGTTAATTACATTTTAGGAGGAAAGACGGTTGGATCCTAAAATATTTTTGAAGATGAGTTGAGAATATGAGAACTTTAATTGTAAATCATCTCTAAAGTGAAGGCATCTGCAATTTTTTATATAAATATTTGAACTTGGAAACAAGATGTTCCTTGATTATTTTCCGGAATTCCGCAGCAAGGATGGCACTGTAAATAGAATACATAGCACTGTCGGAAAGTCTTATGAAAATCGCCCATGGGATGCAAGAGGAGAATTTATTGGCAGCTGATTTCACTATCTGGTTTTGGTAAATCTTCTGTTTGATCTCTTACTCCCTCCCCACCCCCCTCCCCCAAAAATTTTGGCTTCCCATCATCTGATCTATTTTGTTCTTTGATCTTCAATATAATATCTTTTGAGACTCGGGACACGGATAACAAGCTTTTTATCATATTAGTTACATGTAGGATTCTAGGAAATTATAAGACATTATAAGGTGTAGACATATTTTGGATTGACCAATATCATCAGCAATATGAGGCTACATGAGCATGCACAAAGTGATTAGCATCAGGATAATATGCAGTGTACTATACTTCCGGAGAATAAGAACCAAAAGAAGCAGGATCAGCAATATGTTTAAAGATATTAAAACGATTCAAACTATGTCCTAGAAATACTAGAAAATAAATAATTAATATAATAAAAATGAATAATAACTGAGTGTGATACTCACAAATATCAAACATGAGTACTATACCCACAAGTACCAAGCTAGCTAGGTTTTAGCCATGGCGCACTAAGGGCTAACGGAGTTGCTGTTAGTAACCAGTGTTTTGTATATAGTCTGTTCAAAAACAATTTCCAAACATGCGAGGAAAATAATCTATTTCAAAACATAAATTTACTCTTTAAGTATCAAACTTGGATGAATCATTTAAAATATCAGTCTTCTAAATATGAAAATTCATAATTGTAATATAATCGTCTTCGCCAACTTCCATTATTGTCAAGCTTTATCAAATATAAGATTACTTGAACTTGTGAAAACATTTTTCTTGAATCTATTTAAGAGGATGTACATACAATTGCAGAAATTCATCTATCTTTCACCACACATGCTATGACTTCACGAGCTTAGGTAATTTAATTAAGAAAAATATTCAACACTTGAAATAGTACACATAATCTATTTAAGGAAAATAATATTTAGTAAAAAGAAATTTGTTAGAAAATTAATTGAGATGTTATCTACTTACCCATCATGTTCACAAATCCAAAGGTTTACTTCTCTCAACTGCTATCAAGTTCCTCTTCTTCCCAACACCCTATAATATATAATAGGATTTCAATAGACTTTCTACAAGTTCAATAAAATCCCTTCCAACATTGACAGATCATAATTAATTTATACAATTCAAGTTTTCCCGAACACCATCTTCTATATTGCAAAATTCCTCCCAAATACCTTTGCCATAGCTAAGCCTTTGACTGAGACATGATCCCCACTTAGACCTTTCAACATCAACTCCTAATTTAATCAATTGGGATTCTGAACCCTTGTCCAATAATTTTTAATATCAACATTTAGATTTATCATACTTTCTAAATTCATATCCCATTAAGAATAAATTTAAACCCATAAAATCCTAACCCACTACCATCCTCCTCACATTACCACAGAAAATACCCATACTTGACGCTTATTTTTCCCAATACTTAACAGTTAACCGTCAAGTAAGGGTATGACATATATTAAAAAATAATACTTGACGGTTAAAAACTGTTAAGTATTAATCTTATACTTGACGGTTATTTGAAAATAACGTTAAGTATATGAAGTAAATATGCACTTCCCAGCATAAATACTTGACGCTTGTTTCAAAACAAGCGTCAAGTATTTAAAAATACTTGATGCTTGTTTTGAAAGTATTTGAAAATACTTGACGCTTGTTTTGAAATAAGCGTCAAGTATTTATGGCCAATATTTTTTTGGCCATAAATACTTGACACTTGTTTCCCTATAACCGTCAAGTATTTACAAATATTTGACGCTTGTTTTGAAACAAGCGTCAACTATATTGATACTTGACGGTTATTTTAAAATAACCGTCAAGTATTAATGACATAATTTTTTTTATTGCTTTTAAAGCAGCCCCCTGCATAAAGATATAGATAAAGATAAAAAATAGCCAGCCAGCAATGAAAATAATGCAATATAATGAATGTTTGTAATAGTATCTCCTATCTAATTAACATAAAAATTCCTATACATTTAACCTTAAAATCTAAACTTATTTGCAAACTAATGTTTCAAAATTAAGTGGCCTATCCCATAAAAATTGACCCAAAAATGTGTATATAAATGTAACTAACTATTGTACCGGCCTAACTACTATTGCTACCCACATATTGAAAACACATTAGGCCACCTCTTCAAGAACCTCTTCTACATGTGCAGTCGTATAACGAACGCAATAGACGTCCTCGAAGTACTGTAAGCAAATAGTTACAACAATTTCAAGTTAATAGGTAGCTAATTAAAATTGTTTAAAATTTATAATTGAAGTGTAATTAAATTTTATATATATACCTTGTTAGATAATGTGGTAGGGGCATGAGTGATAATGTCCTTCATGAACTTCATCAAGCAATAACCACAGTCATTGCTCTGATCTGGCTGGAATGGACACTATAAAAAAACACATATCAATGAAATTGCAAAATATAATGAGACAATTTCTTGATTAAAAACTTGACCAATTAAATGAATACCTTAACAGTGACCCATTTCTCTGAAGATTCGAATGCCCTCATCTTAGGGGACACAATCATGTCGGTCGCAGTGCGATACAACACCACAGCTCTAAGAAGGAATTATGGAATGAATGTGAGAAATATATATAATGAAAACTAAAATTAAAAAGAAATAACAAGTAAAAAAAAATCTAACTTACTCATTAAAAAGTACCACCATATCTTCCCTGTTGCTTGGCTCTCCATTAAGGGGATCGAGATACCATATTTTTGGAGCAACGTGATTAACCACAATAAGCATCCAGTGTCCCCTAACAAGAAACAGCACATGTTACCAAACAAATAAATATAAAAAAGTATTTACTCGTAACAAATATTAACAACTCACCCTTGGCAGTAAGGAGCGAGAAATAAAGTATCCTTCGCTGCTCCCTTTCTCGAAATTGATCCAAAAGCATTCTTGCTTGATTTTCAAGGTCTTCCTTTGTAATATTATTGTGGGGAGAGACATCATGAGGATTAACCAGCTTGATCTTGACTCGAGGCCACCAGGAACCACGAATAAGGTATAAAGGTGACTTGGGTGAAAAAATATACAAGTTAATATGCTTGCATACTCACACACATAAATAATTCAAGAAATTAACTAATAAATGTTGAAGAATTACCTCATGTAGAAAGTCATCAAACTAGTGCTCGCCATATCGTGCTTGAGGATTTCATTCAAAATTTCATCCCGAACGACTTCAAATGATGCTCTACCAAATAGCCCATCGTCAAAATTAATGATATCCCCTATCGGCTCTTGACGAATCATCCTCGTAGCCGAAGCATAGGTCTCAAGAGAGTCACGAAATTTGTTTTCTACAACAGGCATAGGCACTGCATGTTGCAAAACTGTGACTGACTCTTTAGTATGGCCCGACACCTTATCCTTCAATTTGCTTTTCCCCCTTGGCTATACAATAAAAAGTTAGACATATATATATATATATTAAAGATTTTAAATAATTATATAAATCATATATACCTTTTTCTTTGGTGGCAAGGGGTCCTTTGGCGGCTTTGGGTCCTTTGTCGGCTTTTGGTGTACCAACCATAACAAGGTGGCTGGGCCATGCAACGAAGCTCCCCAACGCATCTCCTACCATCTGCATCTCATCGGTAGGATAAGGTAATGATACTTGGGGTCGATTGCAACAAGCAAGGAAACCCTAATGCAATCGGGCGGAAGGGGAAGGTTATGGATTGTGTCCCCGGCAATGTTATACACGCGTCCCGTTGCAACTACTTTGTGTGACAGATTGTCTGCTAAACAGTTGCAGTCATTCTCGCCCTAAATAAATGAAGAATGTTAGTTGTTTAGATAAAAAATTAGTTGAGCAAATTTAAAAGAGAAAATGCATTACCTCGGGTATTTTGTCTGAAGGGACTGTGCAGCTATCTTTTCGCTGGGGCTAACGTCACCCAAAAGCCTCCCAGGATCTGGCCCTTCAATAGCATGTCAATTAACTTTGCTTGGGCTTCTAGCTGTTGCTTCATAACAGCTTGCTCTTCTCTCAACTCTTGGACCTCGGATGAAGAAGCCGATGTTCGCTTCTTAATCTTGCCAAAGTATTGCTTCTTTGTGACACCGAAGCCAACACCCCTAACACGACCAGGGTGGTCAGGGGTCCCCAACGCTCTAGCTAAGATATCCTCATGCTCAGGAAGCTTGCCCTGTGATACTTCTTGAGAGAGGGAATCCTGTGAAAAGTAGAGCTAATTAGTATGCCTTTTAATAATCATTTATTAATTGATAGATAAGAATAACACTTACAATTTTTTCAGCAACCTCTTTCACACGAGGGTTGTCAATCACTCCATCTTTATTTGTTCGTGCCAATGCCCAGAGTCTTTGGCGGGATATAGTAACATCCGATCCCTCGGCCTCAACTTCTTTCTGCTCCACGCCTGCATACCCTAACCTCCCTGCTCTGTAAGGGTATTCATTCTTGGCCACTCTCTTCTTATTTTGGGCGCTCAGTTCCTTTAATCAATAACAAAAATATCCTGTTAGTACACATAGATATATTCAATAAAAGGCACTAAAATTTAAATTTTAGAAACATAAATACCTTAAATTCCTTCTCGTGCCGAGAGACAACAAAAGCATCCCAATCTTCTTGCTTTACTAAAGGCTGTAATAGGGGAGGAACTTGGGCTACAAATTCAGCATCAGGGTCTTTCAAATATTTTTGTGTAATAAAATGTCTGAAAGACCGTAATGCCCTCCCAGCCTTTTGAAGGACAAAATCCTTCTTGCTCTCGTCTATTTCAAATCCTGACTGTAAAATAAAATAAATATGTTAGGTGCATCAATTTATAATATTATAATAGAATATAACTTAGTCAAATGCAACTTACAGATACAGTCTCCCAAACAATGTCCTTCATGGCTTGATCAACTTTGCGCCAAGATTTCTGCGTGATAGGTACAGTTGTCTTTGCCACAACCCCAATATAACTTATAAACTTTGCAGATTTGATGGCTTGGCCTTTCTTGTTCCACTGCACTGATATTTTTTTCCCTGCTGCTCTTGTTTTTGTGACTTCTTCCATTATTGTTAGGCCTCGCTGGATATTGTAATATTCCTGTTCCAATTTTTTTTGTGACAACGGAGCATCAGTACAAGTTGTAGCGGGATCTGATGGAGGGATTTCAGTGGACTCAGAATCTAAGCCATTTACCTGTAACACAATAAAATTCCAAAATTAATCAACCATGATTAATTCAAAAAATTAATCAACCATGATTAATTCAAATATAATCGACTATATTAATTCAAACATAAACAAAAATGGCATAATTAATTCAAAGGTTACATGTTCAAGTTGCTCTTTTTCGTTTCCTTGACTTGGGTTTTTTACTTCCCCCTCCTTGAAATATTTTCTTCTTATGCTGAAATAATTTACCCCTCTTTGAAATCCAAATGCCTTCATTGTGATCATTTCTCATGTATAGAGCTTCATCAACAGTGTCGTTACTTTGATTTGATGTCCCTTCGAATGGGTCATCTTCAATTGCTACATTTTCATTTATTTTTTCATGTAACATAAGAATAGACCACCCCTTATTAGCAGGGTCAGGGACATAAAACACTTGTTTGGCTTGTTGCGCTAAAATAAAAGGCTCATCCTTATACCCTTCCTTGTTTAAATTGACTTGTACAAAGCCAAATTGGTAATCAAATTTCAAGCCATTTTTTTGATCAATCCACTTGCACCCAAAGACTGGAACTCGAAAGGATATGTAATCTAAATCCCATATATGCTCAATTACACCAAAGTATGACATGTTTGCATAGATAGGATTTTTATCCTTAGTGCTGGAAATATGCATGGAATGAGCTACAAGAGTTACACCACTATTTTGCATTGTGCTCCTATCATCTTGCTCCCTTGTATAAATGTGTATCCGTTGACAAGGTAAGCAGTGTAAGAAATGGCCTGTCTGCTTGGACCGTTAGCTAACCATCTCAATTTGTTAGAAACTGAATTGGAATCAACATTTAACTTTTGAAGAATGTGCTCCTTAAACCATCTTGTAAAAGTTTTGTTGTGTTCCCTAGCATACCAAATTTCTGATTTATTGAGATTGTCCCTCCTAAGTTCAGCCATATGCTTGTCTACATACTCTTCAACCTCTTCAGTGTTGTGCAACACATATAAGTGGGCTTGCTCCCACTGTACACTTGACATAGTAATGACTTTGTTTCCCATGATCCCTTCTCCACTTATTCTACCCATATGTCGAGACTTTGGAAGCCCAACATAGCTAATATGACTCAGGTACTCAGTACAAAAGTCAACAGCCTCTTCACAAATATACCGTTCAACAATACAACCCTCCGGTCGACTTTGATTTTTCACATAGCCTTTCAAAATCTTCATATAGCGCTCAATAGGATACATCCATCTTAAATAAGCAGGCCCGCACATTTGAACCTCCCTAACCAAGTGAACAGTTAGGTGGATCATAATATCAAAGAATGCCGGTGGAAAATACATCTCAAGCTCACACAGTGTTAATACAATTCGAGCTTGCAACCTTGGCAACTTATGTGGGTTAATCACTTTACTGCAAATGGACTTAAAAAACAAACATAACTTAGTGATCGTCCCTCGTACTTTAAGGGGTAAAATTGCACGTATAGCAACTGGAATGAAATCCTCCATTAAAACATGGCAATCGTGAGACTTTAAGCCCTTCAACTTCAAATCTTTCATTGATACAATATTTTTTATATTTGAAGAGTAACCCTCAGGAACTTTAACTACATTAAGGAACTCACAAAATGCAGTTTTCTCTTTCTTAGATAGCGTATAAGCTGCCGAAGGGAGAAAGGTACGGTTCCCCTTATCTTGGGGTGCTAATTCTTCTCTTATTCCTAAAGAGACCATGTCCAACCTTGCTTTTATGCCATCTTTTGTTTTTCCTGACACTTGGAGTAAAGTCCCAATAAGACTCTCACAACATTTTTTTCAATATGCATGACATCAAGAAAATGCCGAACATCCAAGGTGGTCCAATAAGGGAGTTCAAAGAAAATAGATCTCTTCTTCCATCCGGTTGTCCCAAGGTGCCTTGCAAATGGTTTGCCAAATTCAATATCCAAATCCTTAATCTTCTCAAAAAACTCATCACCAGTTAACGGCAAAGGTGTCTTACCTTCTTCTGGATTTCCATTGAACGCTTTTCTCAACCGCCGATAATGATGTTCTTGGTGTAAAAACCTACGGTGGCCGAGGTAAACATTCTTCATCCCATGTTGAAGCCTTATAGAATGTGTTCCCTCTTCACAAATAGGGCATCCAAGTTGCCCTTTAATGCTATACCCTGACAGATTGCCATAAGCAGGAAAGTCATTGATTGTACCGAAGAGCATAGCTCTTAAATTAAATCTTTCTTCTCTATACCCATCATATACCTCTATACCTGACTCCCACATGATCTTCAAGTCATCAATTAGAGGAGCCAAATATATGTCTATGTCATTCCCAGGTTGCTTGGGTCCCGCAATTAGCATGGACAACATCATATACTTGCGCTTCATGCAAAGCCATGGAGGAAGGTTATAAATCACCAAAATGACTGGCCAAGTGCTGTGGCTACTACTTTGAATCCCATGAGGATTCATCCCGTCGGTAGACAATGCAAGGCGTAGATTCCTACTCTCTTCCCAAATTCAGGGTACTCATAATCAATCTTTCTCCATTGTGGAGAATCAGCAGGATGACGAAGCATGCCATCTTTTATCCTTTCATCCGCATGCCATGTTAAGTTTTTCGCAATTTCTGCACTGCTATACATGCGTCTAAATCTAGGCACGATTGGAAAATACCATAGTGCCTTCACGGGACTTGATCCGTTCTGCTTGTAGCGTGAGGCATTACACTTCGGACACTCGGTTAACGACGCATATTCATTCTGAAATAAAAGGCAATCATTAGGGCACGAGTGTATCTTTTCATAACTCATGCCAATTGATCGCAATACTTGTTTTGCGTCATATGTTCGACAAGGAAGCTCATTTTCCTTAGGAAGTAATTCTACTTTCAAATACCCAAGCAACTCAGTAAAGCTTGCATCACTCCATCCATGTTTTTCCTTCATGTTGTACAATTTTAACACTGCTGACAACTTTGATGCACTACAACCAGCATACAATGGTGTCTCCGCATCACTTTTCAACTTCTCAAACATTTCCGGATAATCCTCGAGGTCCTCTTCAACTGCTTTGGCCATCTGTTCAAGACAATCTTCCTCAAGTGTGCATGTGTCAAAATCATCAGGAGATGATGCACAGCTTTCACTATGCTTCTGGCTGCAACCAATATCATCTCTTGTCTCTCCATGCATTGTCCAACACTTGTAACTTTGATCCATCCCATTAATCACGAGGTGTTCTTCACAAGTATCTGGACTAACCCACTTCACAAGACCACACTTTAAACATGGGCAAACAATCCTAGTAGGATCCTCTGCATGCTTAACTGCAAGCTTAACAAAATTTGCCACCCCATCCCAATATTCCTTGGATAGACGATTGACAGACATCCATTCCTTATCCATAATTCCTAGAAAGATTAAGAGGGAAATATGATTAGTGACTTTGACTACTCCTAGATAGTGGGAGAATTAGATACAAAGATCAATTAGTCAATAAGTCACTAACCACATGTTTGCACATTCCCTCTTTAATCTTGTTTAAAACTAATAATTATATTTTAATGCTAGCCATTGAAATAATTTCGACAGCATAACAACTTAAAAAAGAGAGTTTTCCGGGCCTTATCCCCTCTTCCTATTAATCTAAATGACAACAACAACAACATCCACAACAACAAACACATAAAGTTATATTCAAGAATAATTTAAAAAAAATTGATAGTATATATAACGGCTTAAAATGAGTATTACCAGGTCTTTATGCCTTTAAAAAAATCAAGTTATCCATAATGAGACTATATATGATCCAACAACAATAATAACAACATTAATAAGAAACTCAATTTTAATTAAAATCATATTAAACCACATCAAACACTATATAAATATCAATTTAAAATATCAAAAATATTAAAAACAAGGTAATTAGGTGGTATACTATTTTCATATCCTTAATGAATCTCCTCATATCAACAAAAAAATTGGATGATCCCTTAATTCAATAATTAAGTACCCAAAAACTCAAAACTTCAAACACTCACTGAGAAGAACAACAATGCAGATCAAAATAAATAACACAAAAATTATTTATTATGTATGAAAATCAAAATCAACAACCCATACATTCAAAATGAAGATTAATGATTGGGAAAGCAAGAACCTACCTCAACAAGAAGAGGGAACACCGACTGTGCAGAAAAACAGAGACGAGAGTCTGATGCAGAGTGATAGAGACCGAGAATCCCAACGAACGAGTGCCCACGAGACTTATGGAGGCCGAGAATCAAAAACCCCTCAAGAATCGAGACCGAAAAGTGTTTTTTGGCAGTTAGAGTGATGAAAAATGGGTTTCGGTGGCTCTGGGTTTGTTTCTGAAGACGAAGAATTTGCAGAAATGGAGAGCGAAAAAAAAATCTAGAGGGAATTTAAATGACAATACTTGACGGTTATTTCATAATAACTGTCAAGTATTACATATTTGACGCTTGTTTTAAAACAACCGTCAAGTATATGGCAGACAAACTTGACGGTTATTTCAAAACAAGCGTCAAGTATGTGAAAAAATTTAATTTTTTTTCTACTATTAATTTGACGTTTGTTTATTGAAGACCGACGTGTAAATTTTTGCTTTATATGACGGTTATTTATAAAAAACATCAAATATATATACTTGATGGTTATCTTTAAATAACCGTCAAGTATTTACTTAAATATTTGACGCTTGTTTCGTAGAAACCGTCAAGTATTCTCCGCCTTTTTTATTTGTCATTTTTTTAAATAAACGTCAATTATAGGGCGTCAATTATACATCTTTCTGTAGTAGTGTCAAGCAATAGCCAGAACAATTATAATAGAATTATTTATCAAAATCATCCTCTTCAAACCTGAATTTCATTTTGCTTGAATCTAAACTAATCTCCCATTTACGCATCAGGCAAGAACAATGAGGGATGATTAGTTTTCCCCCTATTCTAGTAACCCATTCATCACACTTGGTTGCCACCATAGACCAACATCCATCCATCACATTTCATTAAATACTTCATGTACATCCCAAAATAAAATCATGAAACAGCACAATCAAATCATGAAACAATACTATGGTTTATAAGTTATCAACCACACAACAAACAATTTACTCTTTAAATCTCCTTTCAAAATTTTTTTGAACATTTAAATAAATTTTCTATGCTTCCCAGATTCATCTCTTTATCCAAAATAAATTTAAATCCATAATATTAGTCCTTAATATATTGAATATAGTTAATTACTCCACTCCAACTTTACTAGACATTTTATCAAACATCTAGAGTGCATTAAAAATTCAAAGTATATCATCATGCTTCCTACTTTAAAAATTTCAATCCATACAGCTTCCAAACAACTTTATAAATTTAAATCTAATGAGGCCAACACCTAAATCCTTCATACATCACAATAGATCATGATTGAGGGATCAAATGTGCTACAAAGCACAATAGAAAGGGAGGAAGAGAATCTTTGGGCTTAGCCACAACAAATCATGTGAGAGGGAAGAAGAAGGAAGAACCAAAGCTCTTACTCCCTCACCAGAACAGAGACAGCACGAACAGGAGAAGACGTGGAAGAATTAATCCAGCAATCTCTAGCAACAAAAGATCTCCTACTTCATATAGACACTAGTGATGTATGGACGAATGAGGATGAAGAAAAATCTAGTGACACACTGACACTCACAGCAAGATGTGAATGGAAGAGGGAATTTAGACAATGTGAGACAGGGAAAGAAGAATCTGGTGACCTCTATCAATAACATTTAGAAAATCCCTCACACACTTGCTCTCATCGGTGTCTGAAAGGGAAGGGGAATTGCAGAGAAAGGCCTGGAAGGTTCTACCTCCCTCTTGTCTCCATCACCATACTCAAATGGAGATGGAGAAGAGCACTGATAAAATATATATATATATATATATATGATTGAGCGTGCTGTATTTTATTTTCCTTTTATCAATAGGGGCATTTTGGTAATTTCAAAAAAATGAAGCAAAAATAATAATAAATAAAATTTCTCCCTTTACACTACAAGATACGAAACTAAAATCTAAAGGATAAACTACCAGTTAACTTTCCACTAGATTACCGTCATTTTTATTCTAAAATTATAAAAATAACATCAAAATATGTTACTAATTAACTTTGTTAATTTATTTTTTTCCAGAGTCATTAGTTAAATCTAAGACCCAACTGAAGCCCAATAAATTATTATTTAAGCCCAATAACATAAAGCCCTGTAGAGAGACTACTTAATTTATTTTTTTACTCTTATTCTTTATTTCTACCACATGGCATTGTATGTATTCTCTAGGGTTGTGTGCCCTAACTATAGAAGATAATGCTTACACCTGTACACAGTAGCTGACAGTAATACATACCTATTTTTCTCTCAATTCTTGTCTTGGTATCAGAGCCACACCATGGCCTCTTCTCCATCAAACACTGCAGGTTCTTTTTCATCGTCATCCAGCTCTAGTATTGCCTCTTTGCTTGTTGCCTCTAATCTTCCTAAGCTGAATGGCAACTTTGGTTCTCTAAGTCAAATCTGTTCTATCCAACTTTTATTGTCTGGCAAATGCATGTCCTTCCTATCATTTCAAGCTCGAAGGATTCATTAATGGGACCAAGGTCTGTCCTCATTAGTTTATTAATATTGGTGATTTTGTCATTGTTAAACTAAAGTTCGAAGACTGGGTAGCTACAGACCAGATTCTCTTCGGCTGGTTACTCAATACTATGTTGTTGGAAATCTCTTCACAGATGACACATTGTTTCTTCATCTGCTGGTCTCTGGCTCACAGCTAAATAGCTTGCTGGAGCCTAAACAAAAGCCAGAGTCTTTCTCCTTCGTTCAGAAATACAACGCACGCGGAAAGGAAACTTATCCATGGACTCTTATCTATCAAAAATGAAGAATCTCACTGAACAGCTTGCTGTTGCAGGAAATCCCATTCCTCAAGCTGACTTAATCATTCAAACCTTAGCAGGACTAGACGGTGAATATAATGCGTTAGTGGTAAAAACTCTTCTGAAGTAGAAACACTTAGCTGGATAGAATTTCAGACCTCTCTCTTAACCTTTGAGAGTCGTCTGGAGTAGCTGAACCAATTTTCTCAACTTAATGTCTCAAATTAGTTTGTGAACTATGCACATGCTACGAATTTTTTTGCTTCAAAGGCTCCTTGGCAAGTTCGCCGAGGTTCCCGTGGCTATCGTGGTTGTGGCAAAGGAATAATAGAGGTCGAACCAGTGGTGACAAGCCCAAATGTCAGCTTTGTGAGAGGTTCAGTCATCAAGTTGATAAGTGTTTCTACAGATTTGATAAGACCTTTGTGAAACCCAATACTAGAAGTTCTGGGTCATCAAGAGATGTTCCTAACTCTGATTTTAGTTTTGCTTTTATGGCTACACCAGAGACTATCGGTGATGACTCATGGTACCTGGACAGTGGTGCCTCTACTCATGTCACAAATGATGTTTTCCGTCTTGACAATTCCTCTAAACCAAATAGTAATGTGAAAATTATAGTAGGTAATGGTGACAAACTTCATGTTGAGAAAGTGGGTTCTACTACTATTCAAATATCCCTAACAAGAAGGTCAAATTATCCAATGTCATGTATTCTGCAAGAATTAAAAAGAACTTATTAAGTGTTTACAAGATGGCGAATGATAATGATGCTGATATTGTTTTTAATACTAGAGGTTTTTCTATGAAGGATCAATAGACGGAGGAAACAATGCTGGAAGGGATATCAACTAATGGAATGTATTGTGTTGACGATACTAAGGAAACTGGAGGTCACGGTGATCACTGTGATAATTTTGCTCTTACTGCGGGTGAAGAGGCTGATATTTCAGCATCTAAGTCTGGTGTTTCTAGTAGAGTTCTTTGGCATTCTAGACTTGGTCATCCTACTGATAGGATTTTAAACAAAGTGATTAATGATTGTAATTTGAAAGTTCCTACTAATGAAACTATCTTTTATGAATCTTGCAAGTATGGAAAAGCTCATTCATTGCCTTTCAAGCTATCTACCTTATATGCCACAACACCTCTTGAATTAATTCATACAGATCTTTGGGGTCCCTCTCCTTTAGTCTCTATGAATGGCTATAAATATTATGTGTTGTTTGTTGATGATTTCAGTCGATACTCTTGGATTTATCCTCTAAAGAGTAAAGATGAGGCTTTACCTATGTTAATTCAATTCAAATCTTTTGCTGAAAAACAGTTTGAGAATAAATTAAAATTGTTCACAGCGACTAGGGTGGAGAGTATAGGAGTTTTTCCAAACTTCTACAAGAATCTGGTATACATTTTCGCTACTCATGTCCTCATACATCACCACAAAATGGTAGAGCTAAAAGAAAGCACAGACATATTGTAGAGACAGGACTCATACTATTAGCTCAAGCTAAAATGCCTCTTTTCTACTGGTGGGAAGCTTTCCACATTGCCACAGAACTAATAAACAGACTGCCTACACCAGTTCTAAGTGGAATTTCACCTTATACCAGACTACATGTCAAACATCCAGACTACTCTCAACTTAAAGTATTTGGATATGCATGCTATCCATATTTGAGACCTTACAATCAAAATGAACTCTAATTTAGGTCCACTAAGTGTGTATTCTTGGGCTACAGCAATTCACATAAAGGCTTTAAATGCTTAAGTTCTATAGGGAGAATATATTTATCCAGGCATGTAGTATTTAATGAGTCTGAATTTCCTTTTGAAACATGATTCATAAACAAGAAAGCTTTACCAGTTGAAGAAGTTCATCCGCAAGTGTTCTTCAAACCCCTGAATGCTTCAACTTTAAACATGTGTCCGTTGGATACTGTCATATTGCAAGAAATAGCTCAAACTCAGTCAGATAGTCCTGAGTTCCCTGTCCCACTTCAAAGTTCAGGAATATCCACTTTTCAGCCTCCAATTTCAAGTCCTGTATGGTTATCACCAGTTCCAAACTCTCAGTCGCAATTTGAATCAGATGCTACATGTGAATTAGTTGCTGCACCAAATAGCCCTCAAAATCAACATCCTATGGTGACTAGAAGTAAGGCTGGAATCATTAAACTTAAAGTCCCTTTTGTTGGTGTGGCTGTTGAAGAATTAGAAACTTACTCAGAACTAAGAAATGTCAAGGAAGCTTTAAATTCAAAGAGCTAGAGAGAAGCAATGGAAAGTGAATTTAATGCCTTGATCCTCAACAAAACATGGACCTTAGTGCCTTATTCCAGCAACAAAAGATAGTGGATTGCAAGTGGGTTTTTAAAGTGAAACAAAATTCTGATGGCATCACTAAACATAAAGCTAGACTGGTCGCGAAAGGTTTTCAACAGCACCCAGGAATTGATTTTGATGAGACCTTTAGTCCCATCTTAAAGACCACCACTTTAAGATTCATTCTCACTATTGCTGTTACATTTAACTGGCAAATAAGACAGATGGACGTCAACAATGCTTTCCTCAATGGAACTCTACAAGAAGAGGTATTTATGAGACAACCTGAAGGTTTTGAGGATTCTAAATTGCCAAATCATGTGTGTTCATTGAAGAAAGAAATCTATGGTCTAAAACAAGCTCCAAGGCTTGGTTTGAAAAACTAAGAACCATTCTCCTTAATTGGAACTTCGTGCATTTAAAGTGTGACACATCTCTGTTCCTTTTCAGGTACAACAACAGCATAATGTTTGTTTTGATATATGTAGACGACATTATAATTACTGGGAATTCTCCTAACATGCTAAAGTTATTCATTAAAAATCTGAATTCTATTTTTGCCCTGAAAGACTTGGGCCATCTCAACTATTTCCTAGGAATTGAAGCTTACAGAGATCGGACAGGTCTTTATCTTAAACAAGAAAATATGTTGAAAATTTGTTGAGAAAGTTTAGTATGGATCAATGTGCTACTGCACCTACTCTAATGGTGGTCAATTGCTATTATTCAAAAGAAGATGGAACTACTATGAAGAATCCTACTGTCTACAGGCAAGCGATTGGATCTCTTCAGTATTTAGTTACAACCAGACCAGACATCATTTTTGTTGTTAATAAGTTGAGTCAATTCCTAAATGCACCTACTGATGTACATTGGAAAGCTCTAAATGAGTTTTTTGTTACCTTAGAGGAAATAGGACTAGCTCTGCATATCAAGCCTTGCGATTTTCTTCAGCTGCAAGGTTTCTTGGACGCCGATTGGGCCATTTGCCCTGATGACAGGAGATCTATCGGAGGACATTGGGCTTTTTTAGGCGATTCTCTAATTTCTTAGTCTGCAAAGAAGCAACGAGTAGTCTCCAGATCAAGTGCTGAATCCGAATATAGAGCTCTTTCTGATCTCTCTGCAGAACTTGCATGGCTCCAATTGCTCTTAGGCAAAATAGGACTCTAATTAAGACAGCCCTGGATTACCTGGTGTGACAACATCAGTACCTTTGCTCTTGCTTCTAATCCTATTTTACATGCCCGCTCTAAACATATTGAACTGGACATTCATTATGTTTGAGATCAAGTTATTAATCGACAGCTGTCTGTCCAGTATGTCCCATCCTCTAACCAAGTTGCTGACATTTTTACTAAGGCATTTACTTACTCCAAGTTTTGGGCTTTCAGACACAAACTCGGTTTAGTGCTTTCACCAAACTCTCGTTTGAGGGGGAAAGTTAAATCTAAGACCCAACAGAAGCCCAATAGATTATTATTTAAGCCTAATAACACAAAGCCCTGTAGAGACTACTTAATTTATTTTTTTTACTCTTATTCTTTATTTTTGCCACATGGCATTGTATGTATTCTCTAGGGTTGTGTGCCCTAACTATATAAGAAAATGTTTATTCCTGTACACAGTAGTCGACAGTAATACAATACCTATTTTTCTCTCAATTCTTGTCTCATTACAACAAAATTCAACGAAACCCAAGGAACATAAATAGCAAAATTCACATGTGAAGATGTATGCTGAATATAAGTCTTGTGTTGTGCTTCAACATCAATAAGCATAGTAGTGACTGTGCTTATACCATATTGCCCTTTTGCAGCATTAATGACAGTAACAACTAGCTCATATTTAGAACAAAGGCCATTCAACATATGAGAAATTTGTGTCGAAGTAGAAACACAGTGGCCTAAAACAACCTAATTATTACAAATAGATTTTATGTTGATTAAGCATTCCTTCATACTGAGATCACCCTTGCACTGATTAGTCAGTAAATTTGATAATGCTGAATCTAATTCTAGATGGTTAGAGTTAGTTGATCAAGTGGGTTTCAATTGTGACTATAAGTAGCTTAAATAGAGTCACTAGATTATAATTTCATAGATGTACTCTTCTTATGAAATTAATTCAGATTATAATATTCATCTACTCTTATTCTTCTCTGCTTTCATTTCTTAGTTCATTATATGGTACTAAAGCCATAAATCTGGTGACTACAATGACCTTTTTCTTAGTTTTAGATGATTGTTTTCTCTCTCTTTTCTTCTTCTCTGTGGTTTGTTTATTCTTTGATATGGCTCAAGTTTCCACTCTAGTTATTGCTTTGACTCCTAAATAATTCTTAAATAAAAAGATCAATGTCATTCTTGATGATAATAACTTTCTTCTTTGGATGTAGAAAGTCACACTTATGGTGAAATAGCATCGATTACAATCTCTTCTTGAAGGTACTAAACTAATTCCATCTACTAAGATTCATGGTGAGGACGGATATATGATTGTGAATCTTGCTTTTGGAGCTTGATGAATAGAATAATAATGCCTTAGCTTCATGGCTTCTATACACTATTTGTAGATTCTTCCTGATCATGTTGGATTTGATGATGCTCACAAACTTGGTGTCATCTCTGTAATATATTCTGCTAAGTTTGAGACTTACTTTAATTTGTGAGTTATATTCCTGTAGATAAAGCCAATAATTTAAACCAAACCTAATGGATAATTCCAAATAAGCTAAAAAATTTTAGAATTAGGGTTAGAGAAAATTCACACATATTTACATTCAGGCCAATTTGGTTCAAGTTTGGTTCAAACACCCAAATCTTTTTTTTTAAAAAATTATATGTATTATATATTAAATGCTTATCAATTCCTTCAGGCTTAAAACATTTTGTACTAAAAAATCATATATATATATATATATATAGCTAAGTACATTGTATACATATTTTCTTAAAAAATTAAAAAGATTGATGTTATTATTTTATATCATTTTAATCTATCAAATGCCTTAAAATATCTTAAAAATGTAAAAATATAAAAATTATTTTAGGAGTGTTTTTCTTCAAAATCGATTCCAACAATACAATTTTTAAAAAAAATTAAAAAAATTATTCATGGAGTGTTTGTCAAAGAGGTTCCCATGCATTAAAAAAACAAAGGAAAACAAAAACGAAAAGGTATATAGGAATGTATGCATCTTAAAAGCTCTCAAATGTGTTATGGAAACCTTTATATTTTAAAACAGTCCCTGTTTGGTCATATGTACAAGAACTTTTTTTAAAGAAATGCTCCTATATGTGCAATCTTGTAAGTCATACAACCCATTTCTGTAATAATCTCGAGTTTGCAAGCATAATTTAAAAAAAAAACATCAAATCACACCATATGCTTTAAGAAGTGCCACACTAAATCACATTGAGGGTAATGAGAAGTTAATCCTCAAAACCAAGTTCAGTATAGAAAGATGGAGTTAAACTAAATGATCAACAGTCAACATCTCCTGTCGTCTGGTTAAAATTCACACTCAACTTTAAAAATAAAGCTTAAAAAACACTACAAGAGCAAGCTCGTAGGAACCAACTTCAAGAACCATTCAATCACCAAGAATCCTCGCAAAGACTACAAGAAAAAGAACTTCAAAGTGAACAATTATGATAAGTGAATCTTCAGCTAAAGAGTACATGATAAACAAAAATAAAAGTTTTCTTGTAGCTTACATATAAAATAACTCAAACCATGAGTTTAAAAGTTTATATTTGTTAGTGTTATTAAAATCAAAGGAGACTGACAGGTTCAACCAGTTGAACTGAAAATCAATCCTAAGCCCAATCTAGTCACAAGAGAGAATTGGCCAATATGAAAACCAATCAAGAATCAGCAGAACCAGTTTTGAATCGATCAAAATTAGTGAAAAATCTAGTTGAATTGGTCCTGATATTTTTTTAAAAAAATTAATTCATATTTATAAACTAAAATTTATGCATATTTATACATAATAAACATTGATAAATGAAGAAAAAGAACAAGTATGCAAGAAAAATGTACAGGATATGTATAATGCATATATTTTAAAGTTATAAATTATAAATTATGAAATAAGTATATGTATATTGGATTTAAATGATGGAATATTAATGTATATTTCCTTTTTTATCTTATATGATCTTGTTTGAAATTTAAAAATTCATTTTTATTATAATATATAATTATTTATTTTTATTATAAACATATATGTTTAAAATTTAAAATATATCAATTTATTCATGACTAGTTGACTTATGATTCAAATCATGTTTTGACCATGAATCATGAATGAGCATATTTGTACATTCATCGTTTATATATTTTTAAAATAGGTCCATGTTGATGTAGTTTTATAAGTATTGAGTTTCATATGTATAGCTAAATATTTTCAAATATGTAGCAATATATTGATAAAATATAATAATAAAGATTGAATTAAAAATTATTCAAATTTTATATCACAAAGATGAAATCAAAATTGTGTGACATTGTAGAGATTAATAATACAATAATTTTTAACCAATGACTGCCATTGGTTGTATTGTATGCGAATTATGTCAATGTTACTGATATTATATATGCATCAAAAATAGCATGAGATGTCCAAAAAAAAAAAACGAAAGATAATGCTGACGTGTGTACCTATCATTTATTCCAATTTTTGGCATTTAGCAAGAGGAGTTTAGATGTCCACCACATCATCATTAAGAGCGTGGCAGTCGTCTAAATCATTGTTGCAACTGCATCCTTCAACCCTTGTTCTTTGCCATGCTTCAACATCTTCTTTACACACCACACGCCACCCACAATTCCTTATCCTTATTTCGACCTTACTATATGCGTACGAATTGCCAACCCAAAAAGAAAATTGAAGATTTCCCTTATAAAAGCATGGAATAAATAATAAAATGCATTGGCTATACCAACGCTCAGTCAAAGTGATGCTCCACATGCCTGGAATATTTCTACATTCCCACCTCACAATCGCTTGACGATCAATTTCAACAAAAATTAGACGCAAAACAACCTTCTACGGCTAAGCATACAGCTATTCCACACCATTCACTTGAAAGGCATTGATCATCTATATCCGCTATAATTGACACATTTGGTTTACAACACCAAGCCTCATCATAGAAGTAATTTTGATTATAAAAACCATGATGGCACTTCACTTCCTGGAATATTTAATACAAAGAACCACCATTCTGACTTAAAGCCATCCTGGAACAAATATTATTAGCATGTTAAAGAAGTGTGATGATTATAATATTCAAGAAACAACCATATAATAAAACTTTTAAGATTATCCAAAATGTAATGCTCTTTACATTCGTGCTATTTGAAGCTATATTTTTGTATATATTTTAGAGAAGTATAATGATTATAATGTGTAAGAAACATCCTAATGAGAAAATCAAACCAACCTCATATTCAAATTGTTCGAGCCATTCCAACAGCTGTTGTGGACCAAGTTTAGGTGTCATTGAAGGACAATCAACTGCATCTGCAGACCATATATTGGCGGAAGTCGTGGTAATGATTGAAGCCTTGGACAATGACTAAACCTAACCCATTGGAGCTTTAAAAGGTTAGAGGTAAAGCCACTAGGTAGGTTAACAAAATTGTTTCCACGCAGATCAAGCCCCCGCAATGATGATAATGCATTAAAATCATTAGGAAGGGACTCATCATAGATATTGCAGTGACTTAAATGTAAGAATCTTAATGATGATAAATTTGATAAAGAAGGGGGCAGCAATAACCCAATGGATATTGAAGGCCTTGTAATCCTAGAGAACCTACTGAAAATGGAAGAGAAATTTTGTGAGGATGATTGTGCTTGTCCAGTACATCTACTAAAAGATAGTGATTTCAAATTTTTCAATTGACAAATTGATGAAGCCACTTCCTTTATAGCAGTTCCACTAGCATCAAGCTCTTCTAAAGCCTCATTTCATTCGAAACCTCTGGAAGACTTGAAAGTTTTGAGCAACCAGAAAAATTAAGAATTCTAATAGACTTCATATATTGAATGACATTGGGAAGGCATGCCAGACTTTTGCAATTCCTAAGATTTAAAACAGCAAGAGTGGTCAAATTGACAAGTGATTGAGGTAGTTTTGTGATACCAGTATCCTCCACATCAAGTTGGGATAGACGCTCCATACTTTCGCCAAATTCAGGAAGTCGTTTGATTTTTGAACAGCCTGAAAGTGTAAGAGTCTCTAGGCGTTTCATCTCAAACTTTCTTGGTAGAGTTTTAATACTCCTACAACCCTTCAAATTGACTGTGGCAAGATTCTTATGGCATCCAAGAGATGAATGTACTTCAACAACGTTTACACAACCTTCAAGAATGAGTATTTCAAGATCAGGGACTTCATCAAAATTTGGTGTTTTGATTAGATATCTTGAATGGCTTAAATCAAGGTGCTTAAGCTTTCCTAAAACCTGAAAAAATAAAAGATACAAATTTTAAAAAAATTCTTAAACAAGTATCAATTGTTTCAAAATTATATATAACTATCTTTAATAGAAAAGCCATAATTAATTACCTGTGGTTGTTTTCGAGCCGGACTTGGCAAAGTATCTAAACAGCATCCCTTCCATTCTAACACTTTTAATGTACTTGGAAAGAATTTAAGCCCACAAGGAAGATTCAAATAACAAAAACAATCAGCATGCCATTGCCAACCACTTTTTATGATAAGTAATTTAAGATTACTCATCTTTATGAAGGCTTTAGGATCCCAATTGGAGACATATGGTTTGTCTAATCTTAACACGATGCCTCGAATTGCTTCTGTCCCCTAAATAAAACAAAAAAGAAAAAAATCAAGTTAACGATATAAATAACGCACAGAAGAATTTACTAAATAAAAAGTGCATAATCATAAAAAATTATGAGCATTATATTATATGGTAACAAGGCCCAAAAAATAAGTATTACCATATTGCTTTCTAGAACATGATTAGCATCCTCCAAGGACCATATCCTACTACGTTTGCCAGCATCATGGGATGATTGTTGAACAACAATATTCTTAGCCATTTCCTCAAGCATGTCATGAACCCATACAGTATCAGAACTAATAATCACCAAAGATTTATCAACCAAAACTTTTATTCCAATTATTGGATGTAGATCCAATTTTTGTAAGATTTGCATGACATAATCTTTTTTCATCCCTTTAAAGAAGCAAGCAATATCTAAAAATATAGTCTTCTCATCCTCTTCTAATCCATCGAAACTAACTTTAAGTATCTTCAAGATGCCATTATTAGGAGGAACTTTCTTAAATCTAGCGATTGCATCTCTCCATTCTAATATATTTCTTCCGCAAAGAAATGAACCCAACACTTTGAGCGCCAAAGGAAGGCCGCTAGCATAGTGAATCACAGTTCTAGAAAGGTCCAAAAAATCTACACTTGGCTTACTTCCTTTAAAAGCATTTTGGTGGAAAAGCTCAAGGGATTCATCATCACTCAAGAATTTGATGTCATACCAAGTAGATACACCATGTGATAATAACAAATGCTTGTCTCTGGTTGTTATTATTATTAAGCTCCCTTTGCCAAACCATTCTTGATTTCTAGCCAAATTCTCAAGTTGGCTTAGATCACTCACATCATCAAGGACAAGAAGAATTTTCCTATTGCTTAACATGCTTTTTATCGACTTCCTTCCTTCATGATAGTCATCCACATCCATGCTTCTTTATCCAAAGAAGAAAGAACTTTTTTTTGCAAGGCAATCAAACCTTCTTTTTCATCTACCTCTCTAACATTAAGAAGAAAGCAATGAACTTCAAAATCTTTATACATTCTCTCATAGAAAGCTCTTGCAATAGTAGTTTTACCTAAACCCCCTATGCCCCATATTCCTATAAATCGAACATCATCCAATCCATTTTCTATAAGTGAATTTAAATCTGCAAGTTTTGATTCAATTCCAACTAATCTCTCAGAGTCAAATGTAAGTTCATCATATATTTTTGACCACACTTTTTCAATAACAGCTTCAATGAGTTTTGTTTCGTGCCTGCAAAGGAATATAAAGTAATATCTTTAACATTAAGTCAACTGAATTTTAATTTATATAAATTAAAATAGTTAATGTGATATAAGGAAAACACGGTCACATGGGTAACATTTTTAGTTCAACTACGTAACATAAGTTAACCTTGACCTACATTTATCATGCTGTTTAAAATTATTGTAATGCAAATTAAATAGCTGGTTTTGTAATAGAAAGAATAATGAATTATATTCTTGCAGCCTTAGTTTTAAAATTATAATTATTTTTCCTCTCATTTGTTTTATGATAGGACCGATCAATTATGAAATCTACACTCAAACTTGGGTTCCTAATTGTTTTTCATGATTGTTACTAAATTGCCTCCCCATATGTTTTTTTTTTTAAACAAACTAGATCGTGAACAGTGATTTGTTTAAGGTGAGTCAATTTAATCATGATTCATAGATGATCTGACTTTTCATAGATTTTGTATTTGAATTTTATATAAGGGAAAACGTTTTTTTCCTCTAGAGTTTTGGTCAATACAGGTCAAGGTTACCATGGGTCTTTTTTTAAAATTATTTAAGAAATCAGTATAAAATTATAGTCAATTTTGGTCAAAATCTCTATTGTCATCAAACATCCTTGGTACGTAAGGACATGTGATCTCCGGAGACATTGTTCAAAGTTAACTCTAAGACTTATTCCTTAATTAATGAAAAAAACTTTAGGATCTTAATGAAAGGCCGAAACTCTAGAATCAAAAATATGTTGTTCCTATATATATAATCATATTATAATATACCTAACATCAATTTTTAAATATTTTAAAATAATTAATATCCACACCCTTAATATTCATTTTTTTTATAATTACACAAATATGCAGTGCACAAATTAAAATGAAAGGAAATCTTCTTCATATCCACACCCTTAGTATTATTTTAAAAATTATTCATGATAATTATTGGAAGTTTAAGAAATTACCGATAGTCAGAATGCCAGCCAGACAAGTTAGCAACTTCTTCCAAAGCATCCCTCCAATCTTGCACCTTCGTCTTGTCTTGTGGAAGTTTGTCTTCATGCTTTTTAAATGCTTCTGCAAAACTTCCTCTCTGGTGTCGAACATCAGACGGATCCACACCATAAAAGATTGTAAATACGTGAAGACCTGACTCTTTCTTAAAATGAAGAATCTTTGAGAGCTCTTCTAAGCACCAGGTTGAAGAAGCATAATTTGGAGATATAACAACAATTGCAGAAAGAGATTCTTCAATTGCTTGGAGCAGACTTGGTTTAATAACTTCTCCCCTCTCAAGTTCTTCGTCATCCCTGAAAGCTTTAATTCCCGTGCGTTGTAAAGCACAAAACAAGTGATCTGTAAAGCTTCTACGAGTGTCTTCTCCTCGAAAACTCAAGAACACATGATACTTCCATCTCCTAGCCGAACCAAAAGAGCTTGAAGGGTAGTCAACCCCATGAGCTTCAAGTGCCATAGCAACAATTCGAAAGCTCAACCATGCAAATTTCAAATACATCCATCAGCATCCAGGCATAAAAGAGAGAAAATAAACATATACAGAAGGAAGAAAACTTCAATTAAATGGAAGCAGAATCTGTGTATATATATTCTTTGCAAAATCTCACAGATCTAAACCATTCAATTCACAGAAGAAACCTAAAACGGAGCAAGGAAGAAAGTAGAAACCTGACGGATGAAGTAATGTGGAAAGATTTGTTGGATTTCGAAGTGCTATAAGATGAAGTTGAGCAGGCTGCTTCAAATTTCGGAGAAAGAAAAATGGAAGAAGAATGAGAAGCAAAAAGGAGAAAGTAAGCCAAATGGAACTCTTGTGTGTATTGACTTAAGATGAAAGTATTATAATGCTCTCAGGTCTCAACAAGCAGCCACGAGCTCAACTGGAAGCCCAAGTCTTCCCTCAAGTCTTCACGCATCATGAGTCAAACCGTGTTGCGGACAACAGTGTTCCTTTTTGCGGAATGAAAGGACAGAACCATGTGATGATGCTTTTCATTACTTTTGTATTTTTTATTTACTTTTTTATTTACTTTTTAAGTATTTATTTATATAATATAATTATGAAAGTGGTCCTTTTATATTATCAGAGTGTACCGTTTTTTAAAAAATTAAAAAATTATTATAAAAAAATAAGTTTAAAATCCCTCAATTCTAAGTCAATAATTTTACTCATTTATTTTTTATTAAAAATAATTAAATACAATAAGAATATACATATATATATATTAATGGATAAATTTAAACAAAATAATATGTATAGTAAGAAAAATTTAATGTACTATTTTTTTTAAAAAAACTGTGTGTGTGTATGAGAAAACGAGAGGGAAGACTAGGAAATAGGAATGAAATCATCAAGAGTCTTTTAGATTTAAATAATAATAATAATAATAATAATAATAATAATAATAATAATAATAATAATAATAAAAAGCCTACTACTTTTCTCATTATATGTGGCCTTAAATTTGCTAGAAAACTATTAAGAAATTCTATGAAATGTCAAAGAAATTAACTATGAGAAGTTTCTCGGAAAATGGTCCTAAATTTGAATGGAAATTATAGTATAGAACTTCAAATCAATTCATATGGTTAAACTGATAAACTATTAAGCTAATATCTTATCCAATTTAACAAAATACTTTATTTATAATTAATTTATCACGAGTCAATTATATTTTTATTATTAACCTTAATTCCAATACCTCTATCAGTTAAATAATCAGCCCGATTTTTTAAAATGTTGTTAGAAATTAACATTTTGACTTGGCATGTCAAGCAAAATGGAGGGAGTGAGCCAAATGGAATTTTTGTGTCTACTGAATGGATAAATTTCCATATTTAATGCCTGACATTATTCCAAACAAAATTGTTTTTAATAAAAAATAGGAATGGCTACAGAAGAAGAAAAAGTATGATAATGCTCCGAAGTCTCAACAACGAGCTCAATTGATAACCCAACTCTTCTCTCAAGTCTTTACGCGTTCATCCCTCAAACCGTGTTATGGACATCAGTGCGCCTTTTTGCAGAATGAAACACAGATCCATGTGATGTTGCTTTTCATTACCCATGACAAGAAGAAAAAATACGAATGTATGCGTCTTAAAAGTTCTCAAATGTGTTACGGAAACCTTTATATATATATATATATATATTTCTTTTTATTCAAGGGAACCTTTATATTTTAAAACGGTCCCTGTTCTGCTCATACGTACAACAACTTTTTTTTTTAAGGAAAAAATGCTCCAATATGTGCGATCTTGTAAGTCATACAACCCATTTCTGTAATAATCTCGAGTTTGCAAGCATAATTTAAAAAACATCAAGTCACACCATATGCTTGAAGAAGTCCCACACTAAATCACACTGAGGGTAATGAGAAGTTAATCCTCAAAGCCAAGTTCAGTATAGAAAGATATAGTTAAACCAAATGATTAATAGGCAACATCTCTTGTTGTTTAGTTAAAATTCACACTCAACTTTAAAAGTAAAGCTTAAAATTCACAGGAAAAAACTTCACGAACCATTCAATCACAAAGAATCCTCACAAAGAAAAAAACCTACAAGAAAAAGAACTTCAAAGTGAGCAATTATGATAAGTGAATATTCAGTTAAACAGTACACGATAAACAAAAATAAAAGTTTTCTTGTAGCTTACATATCAAATAAATCAAACAAATGAGTTTAAAAGTTTTTATTTGTCAGTGTTATTAAAATCAAACGAGACCGACAAGTTCAACCAGTTAAACTGGAAATCAATCCTAAGGCCGTCTAGTCACAATAGAGAATTGGTCAATATGAAAACCAATCAAGAATCAGCAGAACCAGTCTTGAATTGATTAAAATTAGTGAAAATTCTAGTTGAATTGGTCCTGATTTTTTATAAAAAAAGTTTATTCATATTTATAAACTAAAATGTGTGCATATTTGTACATAATAAACATTGATAAATGAAAAAAAGAACAAATATGCAAGAAATATGTATAGAATATGTATATATGCACACATTTTAAAGTTATAAATTATAAACTATGAAATAAATATTTGTTTATTGGATTTAAATGATGGAATATTAATGTATACTTCCTTTTTTATCTTTTATGATCTTGTTTGAAATTTAAAAATTCATTTTTTTATAATATATAATTATTTCTTTTTATTATAAACATATATTGTTTAAAATTTAAAATAGATAAATTTATTTATAATTACTTGACTTATGGTTCAAATCACGGTTTGACCATTGAACCTTGAATGAGTACCTCTGTCGATTTAATAACCGGTCTAGTTTTCTTAACATTAATATTTGTACATTCATCATTTACACATTTTTAAAAAAGGTCCATGTTGATGAAGTTTTATAAGTATTGAGTTTTATATGTATAGCTAAATATTTTCAAATATGTAACAATATATTGATAAAATATAATAATAAAGATTGAATTAAAAATTATTTAGATTTTATATTATAAAGATGAAATCAAAATTGTGTGACATTGTAGAGATTAATAATACAATAATTTTTTAACCAATGACTGCCATTGGTCGTATTGTATGCGAATAATCTCAATATTACTGATATTATATATGTAACAAAAATAGCATTAGATTTCCATAAAAGAAAAAGAGGAAAAAAAAAAAGATAATGCTGACATGCATACCTGAAACCATTTGCTCATTATACATTTATTAGGATTTGTTTAATTTGCAATTGGTTGAAGTACTCTAATTAACTACAATTATTGAAAAGAAATTTATAAAAAATAACAACAAATTAACCACGGTACTTTGACTCATTATGCGAGACTTTAAAAAGAAAATGATTTTTTATCCAAGTAAATTCCAATTAAAAATTCAAAGAACGTACAATTTAACATTTATACAGCTTGTATTTGTAATTTCTAGCACCATTATTTAATTATTGCGTTTTAGAAGAATCACGTCCAAAGACCTATCAAAAGAATTATTCACAAATAAAGATTAATACAAAATTATTTGTTATTAAAATGGTAACAGAGGCTTGTTTTTTCCCCTCAAATGGTGACTTATTATTTGTCTTTGTCTGCAAATAATTCTCTTGAAAATAATGATTTCATGGAATAGATCTACAAAAATAGAGTGCAAAGTAGGAAATAGGAACCTGAAGGATGAAACAAATAATGTTGAGGACAAGTCTTGTGTTTAGTCTTCAATCTCTGGTATATGTAAAATCTATGAGCTGGTGTGCGTGTGTTTCTATATAAAAATCCAAGGCGTAAGATTCAGTCCAAGTCGTCGAAGTCAGTCCAATCTGAATTGCCATCCAGCTGTGTCTTACTCTATATAATATTTTGTTGGTAAATGTCTTTATGTGACATTTTATTATCAAAATGTTGGCACCGAAGAACAAAGAAAGATTAAATATTTTATTAAAATCTCGAGACTCGGGAACTTTTTTGTCCAATTATTCAGACCTCACACTAATACGTTATTTTAAATCTTTTTTAACGGGGCATCCCAGCAACTCCATTTATATTTTTATTGTTTAGTTTAAGGTTTTAAGGAAATTCAAGGTCACGTGCATGTATATGGTTACTGCCATGCCTAGCTACTACATTTCTATTTCTATTTCTATATATAAGTATTTTCAATTGAATCCTCCATTTCAATAAAAGGTTTTTTCTTTAGTTGAAATCACATTAAATTACAATAATTTTCTAATTTTGACCCCAATAATGCTAATTAATATCATGATAGTGGTGGGTAAAGCACATAATTAATATGTCTGCCCTTTTTTTCAAGATAAGAATAAAATTGTCTAATTATTCAAAATATTATGACACCTCTTAAATTTAAGAATAAAATAAACTTTTAGGGACGAAGCTCCTGTCCAAAAAAGTCTTAAATGATAAGTATAGTAGTGCCTTCTTGTTATGACACCTAGAAACTTCACATCCTCTCTTGGGAAAAAGTCTGATAAACGTTCGGGAATTAAGAGCCTCCGCCAGCAGAATGGGGCATACTTATGACTTAAAGAAAAGTATAAATACTCCTTCTGTTAAAAAATATAAGGCATTTTTAACTAAATCTTACCCTCCAATAAAGTAGTTATTTACTTTCAAACTAACCCTATCTTTACATCTTTACTCCTATTAAACACCTTATAATAAATATAAAGTCATTATCAATAGAGGTACTTTTAAAAAAAAGACAATGGTTACACCTCAAAAGACTAAAAATGCTTTACATTTTTAAACATCTAACTCCTTAAAAAATGCATTACATTTTTAAATGGTGGGAGTAATTTCCAAGCTACGAATATTATCACAGCAACATAATTATGGCTAGCTTATATACGTGACAAATCAAATGAATGGGTTTAAAAGTTTTAAGTTTGTACATTCACCATTTACAATTTTTTTTAAATAGGTACCTGTTGATAAAGTTTCATGAGGATTTGTTGGTTTTTATAAGTATACATAAATATTTTTCACGCATGTAGCAATACATTGACAAAACATAATAACAAAGATTGAATATAAAATTATATGAATTTTAAATTATAAAGATCGAATCAAAATTATGTGAAATTGTATAGATTAATATTTAATAATACAATTTTTCGAACTGCGTAACAAATGTCCTTGGGCTTGGATCTTATGCCTTCAACCATTTTTTTTTCTGTAAGATGTTTTTTAAAATATATATATATATATATATATATAATGTAAGATGTAATTGGACTGCGAATATAATGATGTTAATGTTGCTGATACTATATAATAAAAGAAGCATGAGATATCCATAAACAAATAAAAATTTTAAAAATTAAATAAATTATGTTGCCTACCAGTACCTTGAATCATTCATTCCAATTTTCCGCGTTTTGCAAGGGGTGGTGTTTGGATGTGCACATCATTTTCGTTTACACTATCATATGTGCGCGTGTGTGCTAACAAAGAAAAAAAGTTATAAATTACATATATTTTATCAAGTTATTGCAAAAACAAAAAAGAAATATTTGTCTTTTTAGTTAAAAGGAGGAGGGTTGTGTTAGGCCATCAACAGCCAATGTAAAACTTTGTTGAATCTATCATGAACATGGACAATAGACGTTATAATGTTAATGCTAAGTCGTTGCCCGTAAGTAACGCGCTACATGGCTCGAGTACAGTGATAAGTGAGTTAGAGCCGTTGCATCGGTGCTCGGATGTAGTGTTAAATGAGCAAGGGCTACCGCGTCATTCTGGATGCACGCGGCTAAAGAAGTTAGTCCATGAGAGCAAAATTAGATTTGGTACTTGGAATGTTGGAACATTGAATTGTAAATCTGTAGAGGTTGTAGGGGTTATGATTCAAAGGAAAATCAATATCCTTTGCCTGCAAGAAACAAAATGGCATGGAGAAGAAGCTAAGGATATTCAAGATTTCAAACTTTGGTATACAGGAAAAGTAAGTGCACCAAATAGAGTAGGCATCATTATAGATAAGAAGTGGAAGAAGAATGTTGTAGAAGTTAGCAGAATTGGAGACAGAATTATTTCCTTAAAAATGATAATTGGATGTGAGACTGTTAATATTGTTAGCGCTTATGCGCCGCAAGTCGGGACAGAAGCTAGTCTTAAGGAATTATTTTGGAAGGATCTGGAGGGGTTGATTCGACACATACCACAGAGTGAAAAGATTTTTATTGGAGGAGATTTTAATGGGCATGTCAGGAGGAAAGCTGGTCAGTATGCGAGGGTGCATGGTAGTTTTGGTTTTGGAGAGCTAAACAATGAAGGACAAACTCTTCTTGATTTCTCATTGGCATATGATTTTAAGATTGCCAACACTTATTTCAAGAAGAGAGATCAGCATCTCATCACTTACAAAAGTGAAGCCTCAAGGTCACAGATTAATTTTCTTCTGCTTAGGAACACAGATAGAAGACTTTGTAAAAATTGAAAGGTGATCCCCGGAGATGCTGTAACGACACAACATAAGGTCCTAGTCCTTGATGTGTGTATTATGAGTAAAATCCAAAAACGTCGACAAGTAATAGCACCAAGGATTAGGTGGTGGCAATTAAAAGGTGAGAAGCAAGATATTTTCAAGCGAAATCTTTTGGATAAAGGAATTTGGGAATCTCAGGGAAGTGCTAACATCATGTGAGACGATATGGCTAAAAAGATACGGGAGGTTGCAAAAGTAGTTTTGGGAGAATCAAAAGGTTCTGGTTCGAGAGATAAGGAGTCTTGGTGGTGGAATAATAGTGTACAGGATAAAATCAAGTATAAGAAGAACTGTTTTAAAGCCATACATTTGTGTAACAATGAGGAAAATTGGGAGAGGTATCGTATGGCTAAGAAGGAAACTAAGAGAGCTGTGGGTGAAGCTCGCTCTAAAGCTTTTAAAGAATTTTATAAGAGCCTTGAGACGAAGGAAGGAGAGCGAAATATTTATAAGATTACTAAGAGTAGGGAAAGAAAATCAAGAGATCTAGAACAGGTAAGGTGTATTAAGGATGAAGAGGGAAGAACTTTAGTTACAGATGATGAAATTAAAAATAGATGGGAGACTTACTTTTTTAAATTTTTCAATGATAGAGAGGGTTCATCTAGTAACTTGGAGGATTTAGTAACTGGTGAAGGAGAACAAAATTTGTCATTCTATCGAATAATACGTGATAAAAAGGTAAAAGAAGCTCTTAAGAAAATGGCAAATGGTAGAGCCAACAAACCTGATTGTATATCTATCGAAGCGTGGAAATGTTTAGGTGAAGAAGGGGTGAGATAGTTAACTAAGTTATTTAATGTGATTTTACAGTCCAAGAAAATGCTTGATGAATGGAGAAGAAGTACATTAATTCCTATTTATAAAAATAAAGGAGATATTCAGAATTGTACTAACTATAGAGGGATTAAGCTCATGAGCCACACAATGAAATTGTGGGAGAAAGTAATTGAGCACAGGTTGAGATTGGAGACAAGTATTTCTGAGAATTAGTTTGGTTTTATGTCAGGTAGATCAACTACAGAGGCGATTTATCTACTAAGGGGATTAATGGAAAAGTATCATTGTAAAGATAAAGATCTACACATGGTTTTTATTGATTTGGAAAAAGCTTATGACTGTATACCAAGAAAAGTGCTTTGAAAAGCGTTAGAAAAAAAAGGGAGCACGGATTGGTCATATTAAAATCATACAAGATATGTATGAGGGGGTAAAAACTAGTATAAGAACGCCTAGTGGTCAAACAAAGGATTTTCCTATAAAGATTGGACTACATCAGGGATCATCACTGAGTCCTTTTTTGTTCAACTTGATCTTAAATGTTTTGACGGAACATATTCAAGGGGAAATTTCAAAATGTATGCTCTTCGCGGATGATATAGTTCTTATAGCAGAGATAAGAGAAGATGTTAATTGCAAACTTGAGTTATGGAGGAGGACATTGGAGTCGAAAGGTTTTCGTCTGAGTAGAAGTAAGACGAAATATTTATATTGTAAATTTGGTTCTATTCGACAATAATTTGGAAGTGAAATTAGGAGATCAAATTATACCTCAAGTGGAAAAGTTTAGATATTTGGGAGCCATTATTCAAAATGATGGCGAAATCAGTAGAGATATTTCACATAGAATTCAAGCTGGGTGGTTTAATTGGAGAAAAGCTAAAGGAGTTATTTGCGACCGTAAGGTGCTTAATAAACTTAAAGGAAAGTTTTATCGTACTGCTATCAGACCAGCAATGTTATATAGTAGTGAATGTTGGGCTCTAACAGTACAGCAAGAGCATAAAGTTGGAGTAGCAGAGATGAAAATGTTATGATGAATATGCAGACATACACGTAAAGATAAAATTCGAAATGAGCACGTACGCGAAAAAGTGAGAGTGGCACCTATTGAGGAAAAAATGGTAGAAAAATGGTTGAGATGGTTTGGGCATATACAAAGAAGACCAAGGGAGGCACCAGTGAGAAGAGTGAAACATATAACTTTAAGTCCGATTAAGAGAGGTAGAGGAAGGCCTAAGAGAATACTCTTGAAAGTTATTGAACGCGATCTATTAATTAATAATATTCCTAAAAGCTTGATAAATGATAGAGCACAATGTCGTCTTACAATCCATGTAGCCGACCCCACCTAGTGGGATAAAGGCTTGTTGTTTGTTTTTAGTTAAAAGTAATATTAACAGTTAATCGGTAAAAATGATAATACTTGTAGTTATATTTGTTGACTTTTTTCTTTTTTGGCTACATTGTATAAGAACATTCTTATGAAGATCAGAAGATATAATTATAAAATTGAGCTATTGCATGAATATAAATTTATTTTTTCATTAATGTATATATAATATTAACTGATTATGCTTATTAAAAAAATAAGTTATGTTTAATTTACCTATGTTAGACTTAATATTTTTTTAGAGTTTTGTTATCTAAAAGACATTGATTTATTTTTGTACTATTACGATGTGAAGTAGATTCACCCGAATCTTTCTTTATTCAAATTATATATATTCAATGACGTATAAAAAATATAATTTTTTGACCAACACGTATAAAAATATATTGAAAATCTAAACTTTAATTAGTAATTGATTTATTTTTAATGAACTCAATTTTCATTTAATTATTTTTATTAATATGCAAAAATGAAATTTACAACAAAACTAATCATATAAAACTTAAATTGTCAATATGTGTGTTTTAACTTTTAAATTTAATTTCGTAAACAAAAATAAACCTCAAAAAACAATTCTAGCCAGATACATCCTCGCACAGTTCCGAAGGCAAAACAGAATGGAATCAAATTTGACCTACGAATTAGAAAACTAAATAAGAGAAACTTCAACGAGGTGCGAATAGATGATTTGACAGATCTAGACATAAAAATAATGAGTTCAATGAATAGATCTAAAAAAATACAAAGAGAGAGAGAGAGAGAGAGCTAAGGAGAAAATAGGAACCAGAAGGATGAAAAAATAATGTTGAGAGCCGGCCTGCTGTTCAGTCTTCAGTCTCTTGTTTATGCAAAATCTATGAGTGGTGTCTGTTTCTTTCTTTCTCTGAAGGCGTAAGATTCGGTCCCAAGTCGTCGAAGTCAGTTGCCATCCAGCTATGTCTTACTCTATATAATATTTTTTTGGTAAAATGTCTTTATATGACATTTTAATATAAAAATGTTGGCACCAAAGAACAAGGAAAGACTAAACATGTTAATAAAATCTTGAGAGTTGGAACTTTTGTCGAATTATTCAGACCTCACACTTATATGATATTTTAAATCTTTTTAACGGGGCATCCCAGCAACTCCCTTCCCCTTCTATTTTTTTTTTTTTGTGGATAAAACTGAAATGCATTCCAAGAGAAATAAAACCAACCAGTACAAATAAAACTACAAAAAGAGAGACAAGAAATCAATCATCATCAATCCCATTCAGCTAACCAAGGTGGTAGATGATCAAAGATACAAAAAGAGCACTCTGTAAAATGAGCTGACCTAGCTAGTCTATGAGCAAAGCTAACAACATCCCTATAAATGAAATTAATAGTAACAAACCAATTCCTATTTAAAATACTAATAGCATGAGAAATGATATCATGGAAAGGATATCCATCAGATTAAATTTCAATTTGCTTCAATACCTTCAACCAGCAGAGCTCTAGACTTGTAATTATACTCATAACTTCAACTAGAACCTTCCCCTTCTATTTTAATTGTTTAACTTAGAACACATTCTTCTATATCATGGACCCTCCTCTCAAGAAATTTTCATGGACAATTCGATCTATTTACTCCTCTCACGGTTTTTAAGGAAATTCAAAGTCACATGCATGCATATGGTGTTGCAAAGTGAAACATGAGTTGGACTTAAGTTTTGTCTCGTGTCTTGTCCAATCTTATTCAGGATTGAGACAAGATGGGACCTAGATAGGACCCGGACATCTTGATAAAGCAGACAAAACATGAAAACGAATTGGATAATACTATTTTTTAAATTATATAACTTACTAAGTTCAAAATCAAAACATGAGTATATAAATTCAATTTAGTTATGTTTGCTTATAGAATGGAATGAAATTGATTAAAATAATAAAGACAAAAATGAACTAAGTCACACTTTCCTCTATAGTAAGTATGATAAAACTTATTAATATATATTACATATGTGGAGAATGATAGTAAAGTTTTAAAATGGGAGATGTCCTAATGGTGATCCTATGCCCTATCCAGAACATATTTTTGTCCCTCTCACAAAATCCTATCTTGACAAGGACAGGAACAAGCATGAACACTCCTAGTAAATTCTCTATTCGTTTTGCCTACTCTTTTTTAAATGAAGGTTTCTCTAGTGCAAGAACTTTCAACTTGAAATTCATCTGGCGCCTACAAATCCCTGAGAAAATGAAAATGCTTCTTTGGCTCATGGCTCATGATGCAGTTCACACTGCACGATTGAGATAAGAACAGGCCTCACGTTAATTCAGAATAAATATAATATTTAATTTATTTAAAACATCCTTGTTAATTATACTTAAATGAAATATAATAAAATAAGGATATAATTAAAAAAAATATACACATATAACCTATCCAAAATTTTATATTTTAGACGAAGTAGGATTTTTATAAAAAAAATGCTTTATATTATAACGTATAGCAAAAGGAATCTTTTTTTTTTTTAATTAATTCGAGGTCATATGTATATATAGTAATGGAAGCCACGGTGGAGGTTGGGCTATCGGCGACAGTGATCCAGGCTCCATGACCTTGATCGGCGGATTTTCTTTAAAAAAATTAAATGAACAGTATTTTAATCATTTTTAACAAAAAATAATTTCATTTTATTCTTTTATCCTGCAATATTATTTTACATTTTATTGATCTTAATTTAAAATAAAATTCCTATCAAAATTCTATGAAATTCCTCTATAAAAAAGTAGGAAATATATCTATGATAAATCTAATACGTCAATAAATTTGGAGGGCACCAAAATTTGCCCATTTCTGCCTTTAACATTATATGTCTACCTGTGGGAGCTAATCCTCTCAGCATCTCATTTCTTAGCATCTTAAAATCCTCCCCGTTTAAATAATCACTAGACTCATAATATGTAGTTACATCATAATGCTTTTAAAATGGGAGAATGACACTAAAGTTTTAAAAGAAATAAATTAATGACAATTAAATTCTCAATAAAATTTTTAATGAATGAGTTGTAAATATTAATTTAGATAGTTGTAGATAGGAATTTCAATTGCAAATTAAGAATTACATTTAGAGTTTATATCTCTTACTTGCAATTAGAACTTCTGAATTTGTAAATATAATTTGCAATTTATTTTTCAAAAAAAAATCATAAATCTAACTATACGATTAATTCCCTCTTTTAGTCTCTTGGGACTCATCATTTTCCTTTCAAAAATTGTATGAACTGTGAATAGTCTATTTTTAAAATTCCATAATATTGTTTTTAATTCTTATATTTTGAAAAATCATATTGTTAACAGTAAAAAAAAAAAAGGTATGAGACACACAATAAAAATAGTAATAGATACTGAAGAACACTTGGTTCAACTCGTTGAGAGAGTTAAATTCGTTTATCCTGAAGTTTCAAGTTCGAGTCTTGAAATGTACAATCACATTAAATAAAAATGTCAAAGGTATTCCCTAGATACTTGTAAGGCTGCCATTAGTTACAACCTTCCCATACAACATACTCTTTTCTAGGACGCTTTTTAACAATGATTAGATAATGAGTTTTAATTATTATATCTGCATCATATCCTTGAGGGGCTTGGTTCATGGAAACTTTTGGAAAACAGGATCCATGTCAAGGGCTTTTGAAGAAGCTGACAGGGGACACACTTGCGAAGGTATCCACAATATGAGATCAAGAGGAGAATTTATTGGCAGCTGATTTCACTATCCAGTTTTGGTAAATCTTCTATTTGATCTCTTACCCCCCCTTTTTTTTTCCCAATTTTGGCTTCCCATCATTTGATTTATTTTCTTCTTTGATCTGCCGTATATGGGAAAATTCAATTTCCGAAGCCTTGGAAAATTATGTACAAAAAATATAGTGATGCAACCAGAAATTTTAATTTTTTTTTTTATACTCATCTGGTCTTATTCATAGGATAGAAGGAGAGGGTATTTGTTTTGGTCCTATTTCTAAGGTACTTCAATAATTATTGTGTCCATCTTTATCTTTTTGTCCCTATTAAATATTAGAAATGTAATAAAATGCTAGAGTATTTTATGTCTAAAATATGTAAATTTAATAGGGGTAAAGTTAAAAACTTGTTAAATTTTTAGACTAACAAGGTTTAAAAGATTTTATTTGGTTCTGGTGAAAATGCTAGAAATGACTTATAAATCATATATAAGTAAACATTGGAAGATCGATAATGAGCAAAATCCTTTGGTTAGCACGTAGTTTTTCTTCTAGATTTAATTGTTTTGAGATTCTACTTCATTCCCTTTTTTAACTATCGTCCGTTTCCCCCTGTTTTACCACCTGGACATTGCTCATCTCGGTTGTGTTTTGCATTGTCATGCTTATTGTACTCTATTTTTAATTTGGTATTCCCCTGTTTGTGGGGGTGATGAGCAAAATTAATACCGTTTTCACTATTGTTTCAATTTTCAATCATTTTTATGAATTTTTGTCGTATTTTTCAGATTTCATTTTCATTTTTTTCTTTGTTGGTTCTTGAGCTTTTCTTGGCTTCGTTGTTGATTTGCCATGACTTGGAATGCTAAATTATTCTTATTCTCAGTTCAAACAAATTACAATGTTTTATAATTGCATGAGGAAATTAACTCAATGCAACCCGCGATGTATCTCCTTTTTCAACTCTTTTCATTTGGCCCAAGTTTCTCCTTCCGGCGGTTTGCATGTATCTTATACCTGCTAAGGATATGTTGGGATTGTAATCCATTCATTTAATATCATAAGACATTTTTAATCGTATCATAATTTTTATAATAAATTAGTTAATTATTTTTAGAAGTACACACTTTTTTTATGTTTACCCTTATTTAATCAAGTGTTTCCATTAGAAACATTATTAATTATACATTATTAATTTCACTTAAAAGACAATTAATGCTTTATATTTTTTAATATCTCACCTTAAAAAAAATACTTTATATTTTTTAACAGAAGAGGGAGTATTAGATATTATGAATATTCTCCCGTTGGTGTCTAATCGTATCATTGACTAGGTTTAGTTTGCTGATTCTGTTATGATTTTACAGCTGCTACACAAACCCCATGTATGAATGAATTAAGCTAACGCCTTTGACTTCTGAATACTTTTGAATTATAAAAATAAAAATTATAAGGATACTTTAGGAGTGCTTTCTCCTAAGAAACGATTCCATAAATTCATCTGCTTTTAAAGAAAATAATTTTTTTTGGTAGTAAAGAAAATAAAAATTTTCATTGGAGGAGTGTTTGTCAAAATAAATGTCCCCACACATTAAAAAACCGGAGACTATAATACAAAGAAAATGGTGTATAGGAGTGTTTTAATGTTTACAAATCTCCCAAATGTATAATTTACTGAAACCTTTATTTTTTTTTCCTTTTGATTCAGGGGAACCTTTATATTTTAACAGATATTTACAAATCTCCACTTTTCTACTTTTAGCTTATATTCAAACCATATACTTCATGAAGTATCACACTAAATCAATACGAGTGTCATGAGAAGTTAATCCTCACATTCACCATAAAAATTAAGCTTCAACAGCAAGAACCAACTAAAACAGCCTTTCAGTCACAAGGAAGTCTCGTGAAAAGAAACTTGCTAGCAGGGGAAAAAAACTTTATAATTGGCTATTATGATCAGTGAATTTTCAGCTAAACTATATGATAAACAGAAAAAAAAAATGCTTCAATTATAGTTACATTTGAATTGCATAGAAGTTTCTTAATTCTTATACATGGCCTGGCTTACATGCATGATAGATCAAACAAATGAGTTTAAAAGTTTTATATTCTGTACAGTTTACAATTTTTTTTTTTTTTGTAAACAGATCCATATATTGATAAAGTTTTACAAGTATTGGTTAAGTTTTGTAAGTACAAATAGCTAAATATTTTCACAAATGCAACAATACATTGACAACATATAATAATAAAGATTGAATTAATTAATTATTTACATTTTATATTTAAAGATCAAATCAAAATTATGTGACATTGTAGAGATTAATAATACAATAATTTGTCGAACAACTAATGCCATTGATCATATGAAAATGATGCAAATGTTGCTGGTGTTATATATGCGAAACAAAAAAAAAAGAAAAGAAAAAAGAGATATCCATAAAAAAGGAAAAATTTAAACAAAAAAGATAATGTTGATGTGCGAACCTCGAATGATTTATTCTAAAATTTAGGTATTGCTGCTGTTACATCCTTCTTCCCTTGTCGTTCACCAAGTTTCAACATCTTCTTTACACAATACACGCCACCCACACTTCCTTATTTTAAACTTTGATGTCTTAGTTAGCAAAAATACCATTTGAAGTTTTGCAGCCGAAGAGGAACCACAAGCATAGATAACACAGAGTTGATGGCTACAATTTGTTTGTATACACAAAGGATAGCCACAGTGAATTTCTTGAAATTTTTTATTAGGCAATCTATAAGTCCACCAAACATAATCAAACATATTCTCGGGGTGCAAGTCAAGGTGTGAGGATGCTAAATCGTTTTCTAACACTAAGCATGTGGCTATGCCCCACCATTCACTTGAATGACAATATTCAGGTATGCTTGCTGTGAATGACACATTTGGATCACTGATTTCTTTCTCACAAACATAGTTTTGATTATGAAACCATGGTGGCACTTCACTACCTTGAATTGTCAATACTCGACTATATTGCTTGAAGAAGTCAGGCTGTCGTTAAAAAAAATTGTTTGAATAAGAAGTATAATAATTAAAATGTAAGAAATGGAAAATATATGCAAGACAAATGTATAGAGATTCATTGTCCAGGGAAAAAAAAAACAAAGAAAAAAAAAATTCAAGTAATTTAAAAAATAGAAAATGCTCACAATTTGTAAATCTTGTGTAAGGATTCCATACTCCTGAAATAAAATGACAGGTTTATGTTCTTCATAACAAGCTATAAAGCCGTTGCTGAAATTGACAACCTATACATAAGGGAAAAATGGCTATAACGAAGTATAATGATTAATGTGAAAGAACAAGACAAACACAATAAACCTGAGATTGGAATGATTCAATGAACTCCCATAGTTTCCGCGAACACATGTAATGCTCCACTGATGGACAACTGCTTGTGAGAATGGTTGATAGATTTGACGGAAGTTGTGGCAAGGACCGCAATGTAGGGCAATTAACAATATCAAAAAATAGAAGCTTGGAAATATTGGAAATGAGGCGAGATGGTAAGTCAATGAAATTGTTTCCACTTAAAATTAAATGTGTCAATGATGATAACATGCTTATGTCATGTGGAAGTGATCCATCATGAAGTTTGCAATAACCTAAATTTAATTGGCTCAAGAATGATAAAGAAATGGGTACCATAAAATTTGTTGAGCTTAAAGGCCTTTGAAGCCCAAATGACTTCCTGAGAAGGGACACACAACTCCATGATGATGAAGAAATTCAACCCACATGAAGCACTTCCAAAGTCCCATTTTCATTCAAATCCTCTGGCATCCTTGAAAGGTTTGACCAACCAGAAATTTTGATAATCTTCCTGGCTATGAATTTATGAACATTATTTGGTGGGCAAACAAGATTTGTGCGACCAATCAAATTGCCCAATGATTCAGGCAATTTGGATATAGCAGTGTTCTCTAAATCAAGTGTAGAGAGACATTTCACATCCTTTTCAAACTCAGGAAGTTTTCTAATTTTCGAACAACCAGATAGAACAAAAATCTTTAAGCAATCCATCTCAAATTTTCTTGGAAGGGTTCTAACTTTTTTGCAGCCTTTCAAATTATGTTGCCCAAGAGACTGGTGAACTTCAACCAGTTGAGAACACCCTTCTAGAATCAATATCTCAAGATTAGGAATTTATAAAAAATCTAGAGTTTTGATGAGGAATTTTGAATGAGATAAATCAATGGACTTCAACCTTGGCAGAGACTGAAAAGAGAAAAAAGAAACTAATAAGTCCTAAAAAATGACAAACTACTTATAATAAAAAATTTGTTAAATTAAGGACAAACAATTTAAATGAAAGGATCATAATTACCCATGCACCCTGTTGCTCACCGCAAGTGCATGGGTCGTAGCAAGTAATATAAAATGAGTAAAGTATCATTCCCTCAAAGATTTGTTTAAAAACTATAATCAAACAAAAGACAAAGCAAATTTGATCAAGTTGAGCTACACAAAGTTAGGTGAAAATAATTTTGCTTATGAAGCTAACACTAGAAAATAAAGAAAAGTGAGTGATTCACAAATTTCTAACACAATTTAGGACCTAGGATTATTTATCCCCCTTGCATTTCATAACACCAAATTACCTCCTCTCATAAATGCTTTTAATGAAAATAAGTGCTAACCTAGAGTTCTAAAAATACTTGGACAAGCTCTCTCAAGTCATGAACAAGTGTTTAGTTAAATTAATTGCTTAATCTCTTGTTACAATTAATAAAACTCAAATTTTAAACACCAACCCTAATGTGGCTATGTAAGGCTAGCAAGTATATCTCTATCTTACTAGCAAAACCATCCATTAAACATGCATATATCAAGTTCTTACACAATTTTATCTAAGTTCTACACTTAACCTGGCTCTCTCAAGCATCAATTAAGTGAACCCAACATCTAAATGGCGGCCAATCACTTAGAAGTATTAAGGAAAGAGTAAAATAAACACATATATATCATTAATCACAAAGAGAGAGGAGAAATATAGTGTTAATCCATACAAGGGTTTCAAATAATTCTAGAACAAAGGGTTTAGCTACTTAATAATCATCCACAAGCTATAAATATACAAAATAAGTAGACCCATTTTAGATTATAAGGTAGGAAAGGGAAGAGGAATAGAAAAACCAAAGAAGAAGAGCTCTAAATGTCTTCAAAGTTTTAATCTCTTGATCCCAACTCTTCCAATGCCCAAACCCTAGCACAACCAAGCTCTAAAAGTGTCTAAAAGTCTGAAGAATTCATTCTACTTTTAGCTTATATGTATCCTAGCTAACTAATTTCTGATAAATGAACCGTAGCGTTTTTCTGACAGCGGCGAAAGTCGAGAACGAAAGTCATGACTTTGGGACGACTTTAGCAGTTTTGCACTATTTTTATAGCTAACAAAAATCATTCATTTTGTTCTTGATTTCTTCATCCAAAAGCCTTTCAAAAACATCCATAAAGCTCTAAAAATGCTTCTATTCAAAACTTCAATCAAAATAACATGAAAATTAGGCTAAAAATATCAAATTAAAACCAAGAATGTAAACCCAAAACAAAATGCACATTTTCCTAATTTGGGAAATCAAAACATATACAATTGAACCAAAATGGATTAGAATATAAGGAAAATTTGATGAGATAACATGAACTTCTAGAGGTTAACACTCCCTTCAAAGTTCTTTTAACTTGCTATGTTGCATTTTTAGAACAAGAAGTTCATGGAGTTTTGTTTGATTGGACAAATAATTTAAAGGATACCCATCCCATGCCAAGACCTTTAACACATTGGGAAGGGACTTAATTCCACATGAAAGATTCCATTGACAATGAGAAATATGTGAGCAGCTTGAAATGACAAGTAATTTGAGATTGATCATCCTTGAGAAGGCGTCAGGATTCCAAAGTGCATTAAATGTTTCTTCTACTATTATGGCTATACCCCTCCTGTCCCCTATAAATAATAAGTCAATCAAGTTAATAATGTACACAATTGATGGAATAAAATATTAAATAAAGAATGCTTGAATAGTCACAAAACTTAGGGCTATTACCTTATTTCCTTCTAATACATCATTGGCATCCTTCAAAGACAATATCCTAGAATGCTTGCCAGCATCATCAAGTGATGCTTGAGAGACTATATATTTACCCATATCTCGAAGTATCTGGTGCACCCACAAATACCCTTCTGAATTGTTTACTAGTGATTTGTCAATAAGAACATCTATTCCAATTGTTGGGTGAAGATCCTCATCCAAAATTTCTAAAATTTGAATGCGAGGGCCTTTGGCTATCCCATTGAAAAAGCAAGCAATATGCAAGAATATAGTCTTTTCCAATGATCTAATTCATGAAAACTTACCTTAAGTATCTTCAAAATGTTATTTGGAGGAACCTTCTTCAACTTAGCAAGCGCATCCTTCCATTTCTCTATAGTTCTTCCACACAAAAAAAAACAAAAAGAAAAAGAACCCAACACTTTGAGTGCCAAAGGAAGGCCACTAGCATATTGAATCACAGTTCTAGAAAGCTCTAAAAAAGCTTTACTTGGCTTACTTCCTTTAAAAGCATTTTGATGGAAAAGTTCAAGAGATTTATCATCAGTCAAGAATTTGATGTCATAACAAGTAGATACACCATGCGATAATAACAAATGCTTGTCTCTAGTTGTCATTATTATTAAGGTCCCTTTGCCAAACCATCCTTGATTTCCAGCCAAATTTTCACATTGGCTTATATCACTTACATCATCAAGGACAAGAAGCATTTTCCTATTGCTTAACATGCTTTTTATCAACTTCCTTCCTTCATAATAGTCATCCACATCCATGCTTCTTTTATACAAAGAACAAAGAAGTTTTTTTTTTTTTTTCAAGGGAATCAAACCTTCGGCTTCTTATACCTCTCTAACATTAAGAAGAAATCAATGAGCTTCAAAATCTTTTTACATTCTCTTATAGAAAGCTCTTGCAAGAGTAGTTTTACCTAAACCACCTATGCCCCATATTCCTATAAATTGAACTTCACCCAATCCATTAACTATCAGTGAGTTTAAGTTGACAAGTTTTGATTCAATTCCAACCAATTTCTCAGAGTCAAATGGAAGTTCATCATATATTTTTGACCACACTTTTTCAATAATGGTTTCAATGAGTTTTGCTTCATGACTGCAAATAAATATAAAGTAATATCATTGACATTAAGTCAACTGAATTTTAATTTATATATAGATTAAAATGGTCAACATAACATAAAGAAAACATGGTCACACGGGTATAATTAATTTTAGTTCAACTATGTAACATAAGTTAACCTTGACATACGTTTATCATAGTTTTTGAAATTATTGTAATGCAATATTAAATAGTCAGGTTTGTGATAGAAAAAGAATAAATTATATTCTTGTCAGCCTTTTTTTTAAACTTACAATTATTTTTCCTCTTATTTGTTTTATGATAGGACCTATCAATTATGAAAGCTACATTCAAACTTGGGTTCCTAATTATTTGTGGTGAATGTTACTAAATTGCCTCCCCATAATTTCCTTAAAAACTAGATTACGTAAAGTGATTTGCAAGGAGTGTGAGGTGAGTCAATTTAATCATGGTTCATAGATAATTTAACTTTTCATAGATTTTGGATTTGAATTTTATATAAGGGAAAACCGTTTTTTTTTTTAATCTCTAGAGTTGTGGTCAATATAGGTCAAGGTTACTATAGTTTTTACTACTGCTGCTGCTGAAGTGATATATATATATATATATATATATGATCTCCCAAGACACTGACCAAAGTTAACCATAACTTTAAGGACTTATTTCTTAATTAATAAAAAAAATTTAGGATCTTAACGAAAGACCAGAACTCTAGAAACAAAAAACTATGTTGTCCCTATATATATAATTATATTATAATAGCTAACAACAATTTTTAAATAGTTTAAAATAATTAATATCAACACCATTAATATTATTTAAAAATTATTCATGATGATTATTGGAAATATAAGAAATTACCAATTGTTAGAGTGTCAGCCAGATAAGTTAGCAACTTCTTTTAAATCATCCCTCCAATTTTGCACCTTCATTTTATCTCGTGTAAATATTTCTTCATGCTTTTTAAATGCTTCTGCAAAACTTCCCCTCTGATGTTCAACATAAGATGGATCCACACCATAAAATATTGGAAATACATAAAGACCTGACTCTTTCTTAGAATGGAGAATCTTTGAGAACTCATCCAGGCACCAAGTTGAAGAAGCATAATTTGGAGAGAGAACAACAATTGCGGAAAGAGATTCTTCAATTGCTCGGAGCAAACTTGGTGTAATAACTTGTCCCCTCTCAAGTTCTTCGTCATCCTTGACAGCTATAATTCCATTGCGTTGTAAAGCACAATGCAAGTGATTTGTAAAGCTTCTACGAGTGTCTTCTCCTCGAAAACTCAAGAAGACATGATATTTCCATCTCCTAGCCGAACCAAAAGAGCTTGAAGGGTGGTCAACTCCATGAGCTTTAAGTGCCATAACAACAGTTTGAGAGCTGAATCATGCAAATTACAAATACATCCATCACCATTAGATGTGTATAATAGAGTGAAACTTAACAAATAATGTAGAAATCAATCAGAAGTAGAATAGTGAAGTAATTTATGTACAACGATCTTTTGTTTCTGATTGTATTTCAAAACAAGGCTGTCAGATAGATTACTTCACACATGTCAATACTTCATACAGCGATATTGTCTAGGATAGTAGATAGGGCAGAAATGAAGAAATCAATATTGGGAAGTGAAGAATGACATATTTTACACAAATTTATCAAACAAAAACAAAAGCTACGTTGTTCAGAGTTCACCACAGTCTAGACCAGACTTGGTCCCTCAGCTGATGGACTAGTTTATTAGATCAAAATATATAAGTGTCCAATGTATTAGAAGATAAAAGAAGTCTCACATCTAAATATTAGAGGATAGATGATAAATATATAAGTTTAGGAAATATCTAACCAAATTGCTTAAGCTATTTTGGTAGAGTATACTATCTTAAGCACATTTAATATAAGAAATGTAACATAGTATCATGAGGCCCTCAATTAGGGACAAAAAAAAAAAAAAAAAAGAGGGAAAGAAAGAAAAAAAATGAAAGAATGAAAGGTGAAAAAAGCAAGAGATTAAAAAAAAAAAAGAAAGAGAGGAGAAGAAGAAATTGAATAGATCTATGGATTCTGAGACTAAAAAAAGTACAAGCCTACACAAGAAGAAGAAATAAAAAAAAAAGAGAATAAAAAAGCAGTTGAGAGAATATTAGAAGATAAAAAAATCTCACATCTGAAGATTAGAAGATAAATAATAACTATATAAGTTTAGAAAGTATCTAACCAAATAGCTTAAACTATTTTGATGGAGTATATTATCTTTAAGTACACTTAATATAAGAAATCTAACACGATGCTCACCAAAGTGAGTAACAAATGTACTTTGTGACCCATCTAGACAATATAAATTTAGTTTTAATGGTCCAATTTATTAATAGCTCAAGTTTTAGAATTTTTATAAATTAACTATCTAGATATATTTTGAATAGATGGTTTGGATTTAAAATTTTTAACATGAAATTTTTTCTTAAAAATATTTTTTAAAGTAACAATTTGGAGATTATCTTTATTTTTAATATTATATTAAACAAATTAAACATTTATAAAAATTCAAAAAAATTAATATTAAATCTAGAAGGTCCAAAATACAGATAAATAGTCAATTTATGAAAAAATATAATAACTTTTAATATAAATTGGATCATCAAAATTAAATATGTACTATCTAGATTAATAGATTTGTTAAAATCTTTCTAATCTTTATTTTTATAAATATGAAATAAAAATTTTAAATTTAGACCATCCATATTAAAATATAGATGGCCTAGATCTCATCACCATGATGAGCACTAACATGTAGATAGAATGTGAACTTCAATCACATTCAAATTCATGATCACAAAGCAAAATTTCAAAGACAGTAAAGAGGGATCTAAGAGAATTAGCAAGCATAAACGAATGAAGTGGTATGTCTATATTCCTTATCGTCTATTAATATTTCAGAGAAAAATTTTTATACAAAACTTCTGCTCTAGGCGGATTCAAAGAAAGCATAATCAAAAAATTAATGCTTGAAGAACTAAATCCATTTCACTGAATAATAGAAACTTAAAGAGGCAAGATTCACACTCTTCAGGTAGATATCAAAGTGAAGTGGAAGAAATTGTGTTTATATATATATAGATATATATATAGTCTCTCCCTTCTTTCGACATTTCAAATGAAAATTTTACAGATAGAAAATGGACATAAAATAATTAGAAGGAAGAAAATAGGAACCTGATGAATGAAGTAGTAGTGAGAATTTATTTGATGTGCCTCCTGATTCAGAAGATAAAACCCAGTTAGGTACTACAAATTTATGGATTTGAGAAATGAAGCATTTGGAGTCAGCTCAAGTATACTCTTCACGCGTTCAAACCGCGTTGCTGCTGTTGGGCCAAAAAAAAAAAAAAAAACCGCGTTGCTGTTTTTCAATTTCCAAGACTTATTTATTTATAATTTTATATTTTATTAGCTGCGATGTTATTCATTTGGAGCAATTTTGCGATTGGAAGGCAGCGCTTTTTCAATATAAACGTAGAAAGAAAAGATGACTTACTTTTTATTTATTTTTTTAACAAGCTAATTATGTTTTATCACTTTTATTTATTCATATATAAACAAAAAATGGCTAATATTGTTGAAAAAAAGAAAAAGAAAAAGAAAAGAAACGGATAGCATTAAAATTGGACAATTTTCAATTTTCACCCAGAAGAAAAAGAAATGCATGATAAAATAAAATGATATCTGCCAATATAAATCAGAGAATGAGAAACTGTGCATGAAAGCATGAGAACAAAAAATGGCATGAAAAAAATGAATCTTGTTCGGTTGTTTCCCCTACTTGATAGAAGGAAGAAATTTTGTTCTCTCTCCTATTTCAAATTTCTACGGCATCTAAAATCAGAGAAATGGAATTGTACCCAAAAAAAAAAAAAAAACAGAGGAATGGACTTATGGACGAGACTCCCAAAAAGAAAAAAAAAAGGGGGGGGGGGGGAAGGGGTCTCTTCAATTTTTTTAATCATCCTTCCCTTCATTTTTAATCATGATTAATTTTTTATATCATTGTATCAAAGGAGTTATTTGTGATTATATCTAATAAATTTAAAAGTAAATTTTATCGAACTGCTACGAGTTTTATCTTTTAGAAAACTAAGATAAGATTTTTATTGGACCTGTAACGTGTGAGAAAAAGACCAAAAGGCTTGGAATAAAATCTCTCACTTTTTTGTGGTAATAAAAAATTTGGAAATAACATAAAAAAATAAATAAGAACATTGATTATAAATAAAAAAAATTAGTAAAAACACTGTTTTCAATAATAAATAACATAAAAAATAAATAAGAGACAATAGCAAGTACCAAAATTTGGAAAATTATCTTAGTTTAGAACTCACAAGAAAATATTGAGTATAATACAAAAAGAACATTGATTTCTACACTTGGACATTAAAAACAATACATATTGTAAACATATTTTAAGATTTTTTTAATTGTGTGTGTGAAACAGGGGGAAGACTTGGAATGAAAAAACATCAAGAGAAGTCTATTTACTTTATGTTGCCCTCTATGCACGCAACCTTGAATTTAATTGGAAACTGCAAAGAAATGCTCCGAATTGTCAAACCACTTAACTTTGAGAAATTTCTTGGAAGCGTTGGCCCTGAAATTGATTGGAAATTAAAAGACATAGGACATAGGTAATTAATTAAATATATTTAATACATTTTGTTTTTCAATTAAATTAGTATAATTTGATTTTGAAATTTTCAAATTGTTATAAATATAATGTTATTAACAAAAGTTAGTTGACAGATAAATTATGAATGAAAAATATATGTCTTGATTTAATTAGAAATTAAGGAAAATCATATTTTAGCACGTTTGAGGACGTTTATTACCAAAAGGGAAAAAAGAATTTGAATTTGCTTTATTGGACCAAGGAACATTAACATGAATAAAATTATGGGTAAAGAGGCAAAAATACCCACAAAGTGGTCAGCTAGGAGAATTCAGTATTTTAAAGTGAGGAAAAGGTTAAAAATATCTATAAAATTACAGGATGAATGCAAAAGTGACCAAACCGTTAACTTTGACCTAACACCATTAACTTTGACGTTAAATGCTAACTGTACATGTCATGTGTCAGTCTTTGTTAACGTGGACTAATAAAAGGGTAAAAATACCCATGAAGTCATGAGCCAGGAGCAAAAATATCCACAACGTTGCCAGAGTTGATGCAAAAGTGACTAATCTATCAAATCCCTAAAATGTTGACCATTTTAGTTGACACCTATGCAGAATTTGACTATATTTTTACTGATGTAGACAAAAAATATTCCCAGATGAATTTTGTGGATGTTGATCAATCATCATATGAGTACTTATAATGTTATAATAGTGACCAATCTATCAAAATCAATGGCATATCGTTTCTTTCCATCATCATGTATCTCACCCTAGCCCCTTTTTTCCTCCCTCTCTACTCATTTTTCTTGTCTACAAATTTGAGATTCAACATAGTAAGATAGGTTGTACACAATTAAAGATTAAAACTGAGCGCATCTAGCTTAAGAACATTGTCACAACCTTAGGTAATTTCATTCATGATAGGTTCAAAATTTTTAAATGGTTTTCGCCACTATTGCAACGAAACAAGAGATTTAATTTGATATTCGATCAAAAATGACATTTTCTCCCATAATATTCATATACTGATTGATTAACCTCCAAAGAATTACATTTAGAAAAAAAATTTATCCATGTCAGTGAAAAAAATGGTCAACTTCTGCTTAGATGTCAACCAAATGGTGAACATTAAAGGATTTGATGAATTAGTCACTTTTGCACCAACTCTGATAATGTTATGGGTATTTTTGCTGCTGACAAATGACTTTGTAGGTATTTTTGCTCCCAAATGATGACTTTATAGGTATTTTTGTCCCTTTATTAGTCCACATTTGTAAAAACTGACACGTGACATGCACAGTCAGTATTTAGTGATCAAAATTAATGACGTTATGTCAAAGTTAACAGTTTGATTACTTTTGCACCCTTCCATGAAACATTATGACTATTTTTACGATTTTCCTCACTTTAGGATACTAAGTGTCCATGGCTAACCACTTTATAGGTATTTTTGCCCTTTTACCTAAAATTTATTGCAAAAAGGTAAAATTATCTTTGAACTTTCTATCTTTTTTTTAAAAAAAAAAGAAATGGCTGTTATTTAAGAAGAAACTCAACAATGAGAAAATTACTTGAAAATGGTGGTCCTGAATTTGCTTGGAAATTAATATTTGGAGTTTGGTTGCCTCCCGTTGGTTTGTTTTGTGTTTGTGTTTTCCCCCCCTTGAGCGTTGTAATCGGTTTCAACTTTCAAATATCAAACCGTGTTAGCTGGTTAAAGGGGAAAAAAAGGGGGGGGGGGGAAATTATAATCAGATTTCATACAAAAAAAATTAATTACTTAAAATTCATAGATAACTGTTACTTGTTGGGATCTCAATGTAATTCTTAAAAAAAAAAAAACATCAAAGTGTGTCACGGACATATAGTCTTGCTTTTTGCAAAAGGAGGGCACCGCACCATGGGACACTAATATGTCAGTGCTTTATTTGGTTTTTTAACTAGAGACGCCGATGTAACTTTGGCAAAATGATGTAAATAAATAGATAAATAATAAAATAATATATTGAAATGAGATAATTTGTCTGATGTAGGAATTTTTGTAACATAAGTTATGTTTCAAACTTTCTACAAAATAATAGAAAATGTACGGTTAAACTAAATTATTATTACATGACTAAATTAAAATTATGATCAACTATGTTGTTAACACTTAAATCGAAATTGTTATTAACTAAACCCAAGTTATTAATATAGGAAACATACTTATTATTTGCATAACTAAACTAACAACTAATATACTTTATATATATTAATAACTTCATCTTTAATATTAAAAACTTCAATTTAAATATTAACAAAAATGATTTTTAAAATTTATTTATTAATTACAAAAAAAATATCAAATAAATTACTAAAAATTTTAAAATAATTATCATATTTTGAAGTACTTATTTATCATTTATTTATTTTGACAGGATTTATTTGTTATTTTGCGCATCACTGTGTCCCTCATGGCATAACTTTCAGTTTGGAAAGGGACAAAGCAAAATGGTTCACACACTTGAGATTGCTATCCATCTATCTCTAATTCTATAGATTTTTTTTTTTTTGGATAAATGTCTTTATATAACACTGACATGATTTAAATAATGTTAGACTCAAATACATACCTTACATCACAAGGCTTTTATAGTGGAGAATGACAGTAAAGTTTCAAAAAAAATAATGATACTTAGATTTTTAATAAAATTTTTGAAAAAAAGAATTGTATATATTGATTTAGGTAGTTATAAATAAGAATCTCAACCACAAAATAGGTATTACATTTTGAATTCATATATCTCACATGTAATTAGAACTTCTGAATTTGTAATTATTTAAATCAATATTTACAATGTATTTTTTCAAAAAATTTATTGAATATCTAATTACCACTAATTCTTTATTTTGGGACTGATTTTTATCAAGAATGTTACGCTTATATGAATATCACGTCCTTATTGATGGCTTAGAAGATTTGGATAACTGACGCTAGAGCATAGAAAAGATATTTTCAGAAATTCAAATCAGGATTTTATTCATATTATAAACTTTTTAAGGTGAATTTATGCTTACTTGGTACTCTTCAAAGATTAATTTTAGTCTTATTTATAGAGCACTTCATTATTTTTATTAAATACAAGAAAAAATTATTAAAATAATTCCTTTTGTCTTTATTAGGAGATAGAGTAAAATTTATTAAATTTAAGAATAGTTAATGAAGTTTAAGATTTGTCTTGGTTCCGGTCAAATATGTTAGAAGTAACTAATAAATAAAACTAGAGAAAATATTTGGACTGTCAATTTAAATCAAGATTTTATTGATACTATAACTTTTAGAGGTGAATTTATGTTTACTTAGTGATCTTGGACACCATTGAACAATGACTTAGACTTTGAGTTTACATTATTACATTTGAGGTTAAAGTGTATTTTTACTTATGAACTATTTTTCAAGGAGCATCTATTGTTTTAAACTATTGTCGTAGCAATTTTATCCCTAAAATGATTAAAAACATAACATATATGCCTTGAACAGTAAATACCCCAATGTTAATAGTTAAAAATGTTTACTAGGACTTAAGTTTGACTGAAAATGTCACCTACAAGATTAAGTGAATCTAAGTTAAAGCATTTTTTACTATGCTTTAATTACTTTATGGGTAAAATTTCTATGATGAAAATAGTTTAGGATTCTAAGTACTCCTCTGAGAATAATTCAAAAGGAAAAAATATACTTTAACTTGAATCTACTTAGTTTGAAATTCCACTTATTTCCCTTGTTTTTAACTTTTATATATTTTCCGTGCATCTTCCCCGTTTTCTCACCTGTTTCCCCTATTTTCGTGCATTGTTTCTAATTTTCATAGACTTGTGTGAATTTTGGTGTTACGTTGGGGTTGAAATTTGCAAATTCAACTGTTTTGACCAGTACTGTTTCAACTTTTCAGTCATTTTTATCATTTTTCTTGGATTTTCCAGATTTAATTTTCACAGAACTTCCTTTAAATTTGATGATTAATCTAACTATATCAAGGTCAAGGGCTTTTGAACAAGCTAATTGAGGACACATTTGCAAAGGTATCTATAATATGAGATCAGCACTTTTTCTCAACCAGCCTGAAGTGCAATATACAAAAAATGATTACTTGGTCGCACATTAGGCAACACATTTTAAATTGTTATTGCAAAACAAAATGTTGCTAGATCTGAGATGACCAATATAAATATCCAATACCACTCAATCTAATTTCATAACCGGCTTTTATTGATACTAACCTTTTTCATATTGAAGTCAAATCAGTTTCATTTCGTTGCTGGCCTCAAAAACAATGACGCATGAATCAGAGAACTAAGTTAGCATATACCTTATCATAAATCGCAAGAGTAAAAAAAAAAAAAAAAAAAAGGGAGACAACTTCAAATTCATACAAAGGTTCTTAATAATCCACATGAAAAAGCTTAGCTACTCATAAATATAAAGGCATGATAAACTCAGTATCAAGCAGCAACATTAAAGAAAACTATAATGTCAAGATCGGAAAAATATTATCATTAAGAAGATAGCTTCATCATCTGGTACTATTTTCAAGAGTTTCGCAAACACATCAAAAACTTGATCAACATCACTCTTTTGCAAATGATTCAAGAAGACATAAATGTCAACAGAGTAAGACGCATTTTTATTTGAAAGCAAATTCCCAAATTAAAGGCAAAAAAAGAAACAAATCATCATCATTAGGAAATGTCACATTCATATGTTACGCAACAAGAAATTCTCACTAAAAGAAACAGAACATGTAGCTATAGAACAAACATGTAGCACGAAACATGACTACGTAAGTTTCCTAATTTCACAGTACAATTCAAAATCTAATTTTCCAATACCATTTTCAGATTCGAAAGAACAACAAATCAATTTCATTAGTGTGGCGGGCAAACAACATTAAGGCTTGAAATGAACAACTGACGAAGCATATATCTTATAAATCGCAACGGAAAGGGTAAGGGACATGCTCAAATTCATACAAAGGTTCTTAATAATGACAATGAAAAGGTTTTAACTACTCATCATGGCCATGTAAGGATGGGAGAATAGAGAAAACTAGATATGCTCTTAGCTTGTATGTAGCTCTTGCTTCTTGATTAATGTCTCTGGACATTTCCCATTCCTCTAACTCGTGTACATAACCTATAAAGGAAGTTTAAGAAATATCAAATTTTACAAAAATAAAAAATCGTGCAGAAATTAGTCAGCTATAGTATCAACTTCTGTATAGAGAGGTATGTATATGTAGCAGTTGTGTGTGTGTGTTTTCTATCAAAGGTTGTTTTGTACTTAAAATAAGCCTAATATATAATCACAAATTTATTAGTAAGAAAATGTGCCAAATGATAGAGTTTTGAGATAATGGATGATATGAGAAGATCGATATTATAAATAAATATTATTTTTAATTTATTTTAGATATTCTCTATTTAACAATATTGTTTAGATTTTATTTAGGTATTTAGTTATCTAGATTTTATATAGATATATAGATATTTATTTAGATATATATATATATATCCAGATATCTAGTTATTTAGATTTTATTCAAATATTTATTTCTTTATATTTTATTTAGCATTTTATATAGATATAAATTTTAAGAGATTTTATTCAATTTTAATTAATTATCTAGTTATCTAGATTTTATTCATTATTCTAGGAGTATTTAGCATTATAAATATGCTTAGTATTCAGAAGTAGGCATATCATGAATAAAATAGATTTTTAAGACTTAACCCTTTAGAGATTTTTCTAAGTGTGGCTATTGAGCGAAATATAGAACGAGATTCTTATTCTATATCATCTTGATAGGTTTATTCTTTTTATTTTCTTCTATCAGTTATATGTTGTCTTATTAATGTTATGAAAATAGATTTTAATTTCATATGTTAATAGAGATTTATCTTCCTTATTTCTCTTTAATTAGCTTGAAACCTATCAAAAAATAAAAAGAATTGAGAGTTAGCAATGACAAGAATGATATTCAATTCAAACACTTTTAAGAAGTATATCACGATCAAGGAAATATTATCTGTGTAACATCTTTTTTGGAGGTCTAACTGCTATGGTTTTGTAAAATGATTTAGTAAACATTAGAGATTTAAGCAACTATACAGAAAGAAACAAAACATGTACCTAGAAACAGACACTAAGCATATTAATATACCTTAACAGCAAGTCTGAAATAATTGCTCAATGGAATGCCAAAGATGTGAGATCCACTCCCAAAGCCTTCTTTATCCTCAACTTTATTGCGATTGTTTAAGTTGTTAGAATGAATCTCAACTTTATCTCTGGTTTTTTGCCATCTTTTGACATCTCTGCCCAACAACCACATTTTCTTGTTTTAAACAGTACTAACTTAATATTCACCGTAAAATGATACTCCTTCCATATAGTATCTATAAAATTTTCATATTTCTTAATATGAGACATTTTACAAAGAAACCTAAAATGTAAATTTTTGAGTTTTTTTTTTAATATCCTTCACAAATCCTACATCTCCTTTAAACACGTGATTGTACATAAGATCAAATTTGGCATTTGATAGACTGTTGAAACTAAGTTATGTCATACAAGTACCACAAAAACAACACACGAAAAATAAGAAAAATTTTGTAAGATGTGAAAACAAATCCAATACTATAAACAAACAACGCCAATGAAACCACAAAATTAAGGAAATATAATACTTATATGAATTGAAAGAGTATATTAATTTATCCATTAAATAAATATTTAAATAGCCATCAAACAAGGAATGATATAAATGTAAACTTTCCATTAAAATAAGAATTTTTGACATACGTACCTTGAAGCATTTGTTCTTATATTTTATGCACATTGTTAGGTGGCTTGGCATTTTGGGCTAACCATGAATCGGTCATTGATGCTGCTTCAACATTCATTCCATGTTTCAACATCTTCTTGACACACCACACGCCACCCACACTTCCTTACTTTACACATTGGGGACTTATTTTCAGATACATTTCCAGTAGAAAATACCATTTGAAGTCCATTTACAACCAAAGATGAACAATGAATATATGCAATATAGAGTTGATGACTCCAATTTGATAGTAACCAAACGGGATATAAAAAAAATGTATTTGGAAATTTATCATTAGGAAATCTGCAAGTCCACCAAACTCGATCAACCTTTTCGTGATATGCCAAATCATTTTCTAACACTAAGCATGTGGCTATGCCCCACCATTCACTTGAACGACAATATTCAGGTGTGCTTACTATGAATGACACATTTGGATCACTGAATTCTTTCTCACAAAAGTAGTCTTGATTATGAAACCATGATGGCACTTCACTCCCTAGAATTATTAATACGCGACTAGGTTGCGTGAAGAAGTCAGGCTGCGACAAAAGAATTGTTTGTCTTAGAAGTATAATAATTAATGTTTAAGAAATGAAATTAATATATACAAGTCAAATATCGATATTCAATGTCCAGGAAAAAACAGAAAAATAGAAATTCAAATAATTCAAAAAAAAAAACCTCACAATTTGTGAACCTCGTGTCAAAATTCCAGACGCAGCACTTAAACGGACAAGTTTATATCCTCCAGAGCATTCTTCTAGTGAGAGGCCATTGTAATTGTGAACCTATAAGGAAAAATTGGCTATGTTAAAGAAGTATAATGGTTAATGTGAAAGAACAAGTGAAGACAAATAAAATAAACCTGAGATTGGAATGATTCAAGGAACTCCCATATATTCTGTGAACGTGCATAATGCTCCATTGATGGACAACCACTTGCCCAAATAAATGATAGATTTGATGGCAGTTGTGGTAAGGACTTAAGCATTGGGCAATCAAGGAGACCAATACATTGAAGCTTCGAAAGATTGGAAATAAGGCCAGATGGTTAGTCAATGAAATTGTTTCCACTTAAATTTAATGTTGTCAATGACGTAAAGCTGCTAATGTCATCAGGAAGTGATCCATCATAGAGATTACAATAACCTAAATTTAATTCACTCAAGCATGATAAAGAAGGGGACAAGAAAAGATTTATTGAGCTTGAAGGCCTTTGAAGCCCAAATGCCTTCTTGAGAAGGGAGAAGCAACTCCATGATGTTGAAGAATGTGCTTGACCATTGTACTCACAAATTGATTGTGCCTCTTTAGAAATTCGACGACCCACATCAAGCACTTCCAAAGCCCCATTTTCATTCAAATCCTCTGGCATCCTTGAAAGCTTTGACCAACCAGAAATTGTGATAATCTTATTTTTGCAAACATTATTTAGAAGGCAAGCCTGATTTTTGCAGCCTGACAAATTTAATTCAGCAAGACCAATCAAATTGCCTAGTGATTCAGGTAGTTTGGATATAGCAGTGTGCTTTAAATCAAGCCTAAAGAGACATTTCATATCCTTTCCAAACTCAGAAAGTTTTCTAATTTTTGAACAACCACATAGAACAAAAGTCTCTAAGTGATCCTTCTCAAATTCTCTGGGAAGGGTTCTAACATTTTTACAGCCTTTCAAATTAACAATAACAAGATTCTTATGCTGGCCAAGAGACTGGTGAACTTCAACCAGTTTAGAACACCCTTCTAGAATCAATATCTCAAGATTAGGAATTCCATCAAAATTTGGAGTTTTGATGAGGTATTTTGAATGAGATAAATCAATGGACTTCAGCCTTGGTAGAGACTAAAAAAAACAGAGAAAATAATAAGTCCTAAAAATGATAAACTACTTATAATAATAAATGTACTAAATTGTGGATAAACAATTCAAATAAAAGGATCATAATTACCCGTTCTCCCCTCCAAAGTTCTTTTAACTTGCTATGTCTCATTTTTAGATGAACAAGTTCATGGAGTATAGTTTGATTGGGCAAACAACCTAAAGGATATCCATCCCATTCAAAAACTCTCAACTCATTGGAAAGAGATTTAAGTCCACGAGGAAGATTCAATTGGCAATGAGAAACATGTGAGCAGCTTGAAATGACAAGTAATTTGAGATTGATCATCCTTGAGAAGGCTTCAGGATCCCAAAGTGCATTTAATGGTTCTTCTAAGTTTATAGCTATACCCCGAATTTCTCTTGTCCCCTGTAAATAATAAGTCGATCAAGTTAATAATGTATACAATTGATGGGATAAAATATTAAATAAAGAGTACATGTATAGTCACAAAACTTAGGCATGTTACCTTATTTCCTTCTAATACATCATTGGCATCCTTAAAAGACAATATCCTAGAACGCATGCCTGCATCATTAGGCGATTCTTGAGAGACAATATATTTACCCATATCTTGAAGTATATGATGCACCCAAAAACATCCTTTTGAATCAATTACTAGTGATTTGTCTGTAAGAACATCTATTCCAGTTGTTGGGTGAAGATCCTCATCAAAAGTTTCTAAAATTTGAATGACATAGTCTATGGCCGTCCCATTAAAAAAGCAAGCAATATCCAAGAATATAGTCTTCTCCTTTTGATCTAATCCATCAATTTATTTTTTTAAATAACATCTTCAATGAGTTTTGTTTCGTGCCCGCAAAGGAATATAAAGTAATGTCTTTAACTTAAAGTCAATTGAATTTTAATTTATATAAACTAAAATAGTTAATGTGATATAAAGAAAACATGGTCACACGAGTAACATTTTTAGTTCAACTACGTAACGTAAGTTAGACTTGACATACATTTATCATATTTTTTAAAATTATTGTATTGCAAAATTAAATAGCTGGCTTTTTAATAGAAAAAGAATAAATTATATTCTTGTCAGCCTTATTTTTAAACTTATAATTATTTTTTCTATCATTTGTTTTATGGTAGGACCTATTAATTATGAAAGCCACACTCGCACTTGCGTTCCTAATTGTTTTTGGCGAATGTTACTAAATTGCCTCCCCATAGTTTTTTTTTTTTTTACAAACTAGATTATGAATAATGATTTGCAAGGAGTTTGAGGTGGGTCAATTTAATCATGGTTCATGGATAATTTGACTTTTAATATATTTTGTATTTGAATTTTATAAGGAAAAACAGTTTTTTTTTAATCTCTAGAGTTTTGATCAATATAGGTCAACGTTTTAGGTTACTGTATTTTTTTTATTATTAAGAAATCCATGTATAAAATTATATTCAATTTTGGTCAAATTCTCTATTGTTATCAAACATCGTTGGTAAATAAGTGATGTATGATCTCCAAGACATTGATCAAAGTTAAGCATCACCTTTAAGGACATATTTCTTAATTAACGAAAACACTTTAGCATCTTAACGGAAGACCAAAACTCTAGGAATAAAAAATTATGTTGTCCCTATATATATAATCACATTATAACAACTAACAACAATTTTTAAATAGTTTAAAGTAATTAATATACACACACTCTTAATATTCCTTTTTTATAATCACACAAATATTATGCAGTACACAAATTAAACATGAAAGCAAATATTCTTCACATCCACACCTTTAATATTATTTAAAAAATATTCATGATAGTTATTGAAAGTTCAAAAAATTACCAATTATCAGAGTGCCAACCAGATAAGTTAGCAACTTCTTCCAAATCACCCCTCCAATTTTGCACCTTCGTCTTATCTTCTGGAAGTTTTTCTTCAGGCTTTTTAAATGCTTTTGCAAAACTTCCTCTCTGATGTCGAACATCAGACGGATCCACATCATAAAAGATTGGAAATACATGCAGACCTGACTTTTTCTTAAAATGAAGAATCTTTGAGAGCTCTTCTAAGCACCAGGTTGAAGAAGCATAATTTGGAGAGATAACAACAATTGCAGAAAGAGATTCTTCAATTGCTTGGAGCAGACTTGGTTTAATAACATGTCCCCTCTCAAGTTCTTCGTCATCCCTGAAAGCTTTAATTCCCGTGCGTTGTAAAGCACAAAACAAGTGATCTGTAAATCTTCTACGAGTGTCTTCTCCTCGAAAACTCAAGAACACATGATACTTCCATCTCCTACTCGAACCAGATGAGCTTGAAGGGTAGTCAACTCCATGAGCTTCAAGTGCCATAACAACAATTTGAAAGCTCAACCATGCAAATTACAAATACATTCATCAGCATCCAGGCATAAAAGAGAGATAATAAACATAGAAGGAAGAAAACTTCAATTAAATGGAAGCAGAATCTATGTATATATATTCTTTCTCGTTGACGTTGGATGTTTGAAAAAAGAAAAAGAAAAAGAAAAAGCGAAATCTCACAGATCCAAATCATTGAGTTCACAGAATAAATCTAAAACGGAGCAAGGAAGAAAGTAGAAACCTGAAGGATGACGTAATGTGGAAAGATTTGTTGGATTTGGAAGTGAAATAAGATGAAGTTAAGCAGGCTGCTACAAATTTCGGAGAGAGAAAATGGAGAAAAAATGAGAAGCAAAATGAAGAATGAAAGGACAGAACCATGTGATGTTGCTTTTCAGTTTTCATTACTTTATTGTGTTTTAACTTTTTTACTTTTTAGACATTTATTTTATATAATATAATGTTATCAGTAATTACCGTGCAATGTGGATTGCAATTTATTTATTTTTATATTCAGACCAACCATTGACGATCAATCCATTATTGTAATTTCATTTTAACGGTGAATCCAAGTACCACCCGTATCCTTCTATTTTTATTATTCACTTTAAAACATATTCTTCTATATTTAAATTCATGTGTCATGTATCTCCATTAGAGCTAGTAGTTTGGGCTAGCTTGAAAAAATATTAAGGTCAGGTTTAAGAGTTTATAAAATTTTCTTTATTTTGAATTTATTCAGCAGCTCAAATGAGCCCGAAAGAACTCCAACTCAAGCCAACTCGAATGACTAATTAGTGTAAAAATTCAAATTATTTTTTGTAATTAATAAGTTAAAATTAAAATAAGATAAAATTGAAAAGTATAATTTTTAAGATAACAATATAAATTGGCTAAAAATAAAAAATAAAATAATATTTAATAATTTAGGTACTTGGATCATATCAAAAGCTCTTGTGTTAGGTACTATATGGTTTTTTTTTTAAATATGATCATATTTAAATCTCTGTTAAATAAAGTCGGCCCATCAGAATTACCAGTACTAATCTCCATCTACGGCCATGTTGATATTAATGTATGACGTGAATAAAAAATAAACTATTTTTTAACAAACTGCTGAAGGTGACACATGCATGTTAAAACTTAAAAGTCTCAATAAGTTTAACCCAAAAAAAAAATCTCAATAACATTTTAAAAAAATAAATATAATATAATAACGTCTCTTCCGTTTTGCTTTCCTATCTATTTCAACATCTACACTTTAATCTAATTATTAATACCGTAAGGAATATTTTGTTAAATATTCTAAAATACTTAGCTTTTTATTTGTAATTATGTTAAAAATTTTAAAATTACTATTTTACCTTTATAATCTACTTGTCTAATCTCCCCCCAATTTTAAAAAGTTTAAATACTTTTATCAATATTTAAATGAATAATTTAAAATTAATAAAATTTAAAAAAAAAATCTACGGCGGAGCCATCCTCACACAGTTCCGAAGGCAAAACAGAATGAAATCAATTTGACTTAATTAAGAATTAGGAAACAAAATGAGCGAAACTTCAACAGGCAGTGCACTTAAGACTCTGTTCCCGCAAGAAACTATGCGAAGGTTAAACGGAAGAAGAATAATGATTTCACAGATCTAAGCATAAAAATAATGATTTCATTGAATAGATCTGAAAAAACAGAGCAAAGGAGAAGACAGGAACCTGAAGGATGAAATAAATAATGTTGAGGCCAATAAGTCTTTTGTTTAGTCTTCAGTCTCTGATCATCTGCAAAATCTACGAGGTGCATGTGTGTGTTTTGTATGTGAATCTCCAAGCCAGGGCATATATAAGACTCAGTCCCAAGTCTTGGTCGTCGTCCAAATGAGTCTTCGCAGAACTTTCATTTTGGAAAGGAAAAATGGAAACTGGCGTGCAATTTTAATATGAATATATATATATATATATACACACACATGTATTGGTAAATGTATATGAATATATATGAAGTTGTGGGTGTGAGGTCAAGTCTTCTTTTTTTTAGGTGTATTTGGATTAAGTTTAAAAAATTGGAGTTTATAAATGAAAAAATTACATTGTAGTCCCACTCAAAAAAATTAATTACTATAAAGCCCATTAATATCTAAACTAAGGTGATTGACAACTAATTGTGTTGTCAATAGCCCTAGTTTAATTGTCAATAGACTTTATAATAATTAATTTTTTTGTAAGACCTGTATGTAATTCTCTTTTTACAAATTGAAGAGAGGAAAACAGTCGATCAGATACTGCTGTAATGTATTTTCTGTTTAGATACTTAATTTTTTAAAAAATCAGTTTCATAAATTTTAAAACTAAACTCGGCAGCTTCAGGCTCTTGGATTTAGTGTTTTTTTCACCCTGAAAACTTTTCATCATGTCTGAAAGTCTTATGAAAATCACCCTTCGGATGCGAGAGGAGAATTTACCGGTAGCTAATTTCACTATCTGGTTTTGGTAAATCTTCTATTTGGTCTCTTACTCCCTTTGTTTCTCAATTTTGGCTTCCCATCATGTAATAGCCCAGGAAAAATAATAATAATAATAATAACTATATATATAAGTTGGTGTTTTAATAATAATTATATTAATTTTGTGAACATGTATAGCAACGAGAACACTTGGTTTAGTGGTTATTATGTAACGATTTATGTAAAAGCTCCAAGTTTCGAATCTGCTGAAGCAAATGGAGGGGGTTTATTTTTGTAATTTTAGCTTTATGAAACTACCATTCTACCCTCTCCCCCATCAGATTAAATTATCCTTTCTCTACCTTACTCAGTCAGTGTACTGAAAGAGAGAGAATTCGAGAGTGCTCTCCAATCTTCTACCATTACCGACCATCTCTTCTTTCTTCGTTCCTTGCTGCCACCAACATCAGAGGAAGCTCGCCACTGCTCAACGTCGTTCAAGTTCACCCTCATGTCTTCCGGCTCTGTTTTTTTCTGCCTTCTCGGTCTGTTGTTTTCCTGCGTTATCCATGTTCGAGTTGCAACTGGAGTGAAGGACCAAGTCGTCGGAGCTAGAGGGTTCTACTCACAAGTCCTTCCTTTCCCAGCTCAACTGTAAGCTTCGTGGTTTGCTTTACTAGTCCGTGCTCCTGTTTCTGTTGTCTTTTTTTTTTTTTTTTTTTTGCTGTGCCGTCCGTGTCGTTCTAGGTTGAGAAAACACAAAGCATCAAAACTAGGGTGGGGCTGTTGCTATGAGCTAGTATTGGTGTTGTGGAGTTAGGCTTCTTTCCTTTGCTGTGCATGGTGACAGTGCTGTTTATCCTCTCCCCTGTTCAGCCATAAACCCCAACATCTCTGTTTTGTTTTTCTCTCAGCCTGTGGCGTTGATAAGGTGAGGGATCTTCATGTTTCATTTTTCTCTTAATCTGCACGTATGTGATTAATTGTTGAAGTTGCAAAATCTATGCCTCTGTTACTGCTATTGCTGTGCTGTTGCAGGGGGAGAATATTCAAATTTGAGATAGAAACCTATTTTAAAGCTTGCTAATACTATATACATGTACACAGACACATCTACGTATATGAGCTATAATTTTAGAGCTAGATATATCTTATTTGGATTGATTTATGTTAAGAAAATTATTAAGGAAAGGTTGGAAGATGATAGGTTTGATATTTTACTTAAATATTAGCATTAATGAGATGCTTATTGGAATGTTTGAAATAATCTTAAAGCATGAATTTTTATTTTGAATTTTAAATGATGATGGTTAATGAAAATTATATTAGGAGTAGAACGAAGTCTTTGTAAATTAAAAGATGATTTATTAAATTTTATTTACTAATATCTTTACAGGACGTGTGGAACAAGAGGATCCCAATAAAAATTGAAGAAAAAATATTTTGGGAATTCGAAACTTCAACAAGTAAGTGAATAGCATTCTTTTAACTTATTTTTATTTTCATTTTTAATAAATTTTTATTGAAATATTTTACTCTTAGGAATTACGTTAGTTTTAGAACTTTTAGAATATTAATGATGGATAATTAAATGATGATATGTGCATTTATTTCCTCAAGAAATATTTTTAAAGATTACGAAATTAATTATTTATAAATCTCTGAAAATTCTTAGTTATTCAATTAACGCAAGTTTATATATTATTTATGAAATATTATTTTTGACAAGTACCACATTGAAATTTGAAATGATTCATGCAAGTTTGGTATTGAAAATGCAGATTGTATTTCAAAAATAATTATTCTTCTCGCATGTTTGAAACGTGATTTTTAAGAGGACTCTAAACAAAACACTACTACTAATGGCAGTTTTGTTAGCCCAAAGCGCACTATGGTTAAATATTAGCTAGTTTATCTCGTGAGTTTTGTTCTCACATTTGGTATTCATAGGCTTTGTACCCACATTTGATTCCATGGCTTGAGTCGCATTTGATCAGTATTACTCTCATGAACTATGTGTCCATATTTGTTTTTTGTAGTTTCAGCTGCGTTTGGTTACTTATCCTTGTAAACTGTGTGTCCACATTTGTTTTCATGGCATAAGCCGTGTTTGATTATTTACCCTCCTGGATTGTGTGTCCATATTTGTTACCCGTTCTATTGAGTTCTTAAAATTCTAAATGTTGACTAATATGTGTTTTCAAAATTTACATAATTTTGGCTATTAATTATATCACTCTAATTTATGTATGAATAAATTATTTTCTTTAAACATGATAAAATTAATTGCTTTCAATTTACTTTCATTTTACAATTATAGTTACAACTTACAGACCTACAATTTTTTTTTGTTGAATTATTTTTAATTAATTTACACCATTATTAAAGTTTGTTAATTTAAATTTTTAAAATTTTGCTTTGGGAATGCTATTTACTGAAAAACTTGTTTTGGTCTCAGAGTTGTTAGTTGATACTAATCCCACTATTAACCTCTAAAAGATAATATAACTACATTGGGTGAAAATTTTGGTTGGTACTATTACTTTTGATGTAAATATAAAAGTCATATGTCGTTTTGATTTAAAAGAAAGATTAGTACTCCACATAGATTGTTGTTAGGATTTTATTTTGATTTATATATATTGTTGCTAGTTGGAAGGAGCTAAGTTCCTAATTGATACTATGTTTTGTAAAAGATTTTATTGTAGAATTTTCGAGAGATCTTATTTACAAGGGAGATTCTGCCAAAATTTTTACAGAATATTGAAGTCATGTTATGACAATTAATATTACACTACAACAATTTTTGCTTTAGGCAACAGTTTTTTTTTTGCAACAATTTTAAAAGTGTTGCCTAATATGGGTATTAGCAACATTTTCCGTATGTTGCTATTGTTTTCATATTTTAAGCAACATAGTTTTGGCAACGTTTGAAACTATTTCCTAAAATAGAATACGCAACATTTTTCAAGTGTTGCAATAATTTTTGAATAGGCAACACAAAAATTAACATTTTAAAAATATTCCCTATTCAAATAGGCAACAAAAATGTAAACGTTGCCTATAATTTCTCTTTATGACAATATTTAAAAACTGTTGCTTGTTGTTTTTCTAAATATAAAAATTTATTTTTAATTTATTTTTATAATTTTTTTAGATAATTTATTTATTTATTCTCTTAATTTTTCAATTCATTATTTGGATAAATTAAAAAATTAATTTAACAAGTATATATATATATATATATATTTTGCATTATAATATCAAAAAGTCAAGTTAGAAGAGTGGTTTGAGACACCTATTTTTTTTTAATAGGTTCTGGGTTTGAATCTAAAAGGAGGAAGGAAATATTAAATTTTGACTATTTAAACTATTTCGCAACAATTCTTAAATGTTGCCTATTTTATGTGATAAGCAACATTTGAAAAGTATTGTAATAGGCTCACGAAAATTATTGCCTATTCTCATAGTTTTAGGCAACAGTTTTACAAACGCTGTGGCCAAAGGTAAGAAAACTGTTACCTAAAGTAATAGGCAACACTTAAGTTGGAAACACTTGAAAACTATTGCTTATAACTTTAGGCAACATTTTTAAATTGTTCCTAAATAACAAAAATGTTGTAATGTTAAAAGTGTTAGAATTTCTATATGATCATATTTTTTTTTTAGAAAATGAAATGAATTTTCATTTTAAGACTTATGGGAATGCATGATGTAGTTCGCACCCATGCCAGTCACCCTCTATTTTTAGGGCATGACACATCATCTGATTTATTGTGCTCTTTGATCTTCTATGTAAAAATATCTTTTGAGACTTACGAAATAGATAACAAGTTTTTTATCATGTTAATTACTTGTAGGATTCTAGGTAATTATGAGTCATTATAAGGTGTAAATACATTTTGGATTTACCAATAAACCATTACAATATGAGACTACATGAGCATGCACAAAGTCATTAGCATCAGAATAATAAGCAATGTAGTATACTTTTGAAGAATAAGAACCAAAAGAAGCAAGATCAGCAATATGTACATTAGATACTACATAAGCTTAGGGATTAGTGACAGAAGAAGTAGCCGAAGTATAGTTGTAATCAAACCCTGTAATGGCTTCTACCAGTCATATGACCAACTTTGAGACAAATTTGACAGACAGGTCTAGAAACTAAGAACGACCTCTGCCACATCCAGCTGCACCACTAGGAACAAAATTTGGTCTAGGTGGCTGACCTCTATCACTAGTACATGGAAGAAACTAAACAACAGTGTGAGCTTGAATAGGTTGAGAAGTAGGATTGAACTTAACTTGAAGTGGTATAGAACTCAATAGTACCCAAGGAACAGAAGTAGCAAAATTTACATGTGAAGATATGATACACCCCAAAATATAAGAGTAACCGATATGAGATATGTACACAAAACACATATCCCTTAAGCCTTAGTTCAAGGAAATTTTCTATTACTTAATTATATTTATATTGGAATTAGGAAATCTAGACAAAAGCCTTATTATTGTTATAAGAATTTCAACAACACCTCCCTCATCAGTATGCCTTCCCAAAAATCCTACAATACATTTTTTACTAGCAAAATATCACTAAAATCAGGAGCACAGCTCCATCCAGCCCGTAGACAAAGTATATAACCAAATAAGGATCCTATCTATAGTATATGTGGAACACCTAACCATATTCTTTTTAAGATATAATACACAAATTTCATAATTACATCAAAAAGAGATAGTTACAAAACAAGCCTCTACCCTGCTCCATAAAACAATCTCTTTAGCGGTCAGCAGAATGTACAATGTCAATTATATTATCTAAGACTAAAAATAACTTTTCAGTGAATAACATCCCAATTATGATTGATAGAAATAATAGAAGGTACACCAATGAGTTTCTTATAAATTTAATAAAATAATCAAGTGAAAACAATATAATACATATCACGCACGTGTGCACATACATCAATTATTATGTAAGTGAAAAACTATGAATGCACGAATTCAATCACAATTTTATTAGAAATTTAAACTCCATTTTAAACGTAAACATGTTTAACACTTTGGGATTAATATAGCTAAATATAAAATTCAAATATGGTAATAATAACAATTTACTTTAAAAAAAATCAAATTTTAAGAAAAATTAACTTTTTAGAGTTCAATCTTTAGTAGAATATGATCAAAACAATTAACAAGTGTGGACACATAGTCTATGAGGGTAAATAACTAACAAGCGTGGCTCGAAACCACTAAAACAAGCGCGAGCACAAGGCCCACGAAATCAAGCGTGAGTACTTTGCTTATGAATAACCATCCCTCCATTCCACATGCGTTGGCCATCGCACGGGACTAGCATCTCGTAAACACCCTGCTAGCTAGGTGTACTATGGTGCGCCAAGAACTAACGGAACTATCATTAACAACCAGTATTATTCAATCCCACAATTTAAGAGAAACATGTACATGTTTATAAAATCAACATGATTTCTCTTACGTGTAAATCAACGCAACAATTGCCTTCAAATATTGATTTGAAGAAAATAATCTCATATATTTCTATAAAATTCACTTGTGCAGAAAATGTTTTCAAATTCAATCATTGATAATAAAATTAGAATCATAAACCATTAAGTAAAATGAAATAAAAAATATATTTTATCATTGTTTTTAAAGAACCAAAAGGTTTATATAAATAGAGGGTGTGACGTATAAATATGCTCAAGCAATAATTACAATAAAACAAGTTTGATAACAATTCATTGGAACGTTATTCACTTACTTAAAATGTTCTCACAATTCAAAATTCACCTCTTATGGCTTCAATCAAATTTCTTCTCTTTAAAATACCATATAAAATATATTAAAGTTTTAGTTGACTTTGAATAAGTTCAAGAATTCCCTCCCAACATCATCACCTCCAATATTTACTTATAACAGATTTGAAATTTTAAAACCAAGACTTTATACACACAAAAATATTGCTCAGTAGCAATTGTTAATTACTCCATTAAATTAAGCTTTTGTTAGAACACCAATTATACATTATTTTCAAACCACACAATAAAGTCTTTTAACATTCAACTAACTACACATATCTTTGTCATCACTTCATTGTTAAACTCCCTTACAACATTCAAATTAGATTCAAAAATCATTAATATCCAAGCTAGATATGCTTCTTATATTTGAGTTAGCTAAGTCTCAAAAATACATATTCAAACAAATTTTGTTCCAACGAGCATTTTATCAAACACTCCATGAACAAAAAGTCATGAAGCAATACCAACTTTTCCCTTGCCAATTCCAACTCCCAAAATTTCACAGTAAAGATATTTAAAACCATCAACCACCAAAATATATATATACACCCTAACAGAAAATTAATTTCAAACGCAAAGAAGCCCCACACGGTTAAAGAAAAAGGAATGAGTCCATGACTTAGCCAATAACACACACGCGGAACAGCAAGGGGGAAGAGGAAAGAGAATTCGAAACTTCTATACTTCATATCACCAACGAGACACGGAGAAGGGAAGGAGAATTCAAAACTCACACTGAACAGGGGAAGGAGGACGTCCAGTTACCGCAGCAACAGAGAAAAGAACAAAAAGACCAACAGCAACTTCATTCAGCAACTACCGGACCCTCCTCCGTGCACCACCTCTCCGGCGACTTACTTCCCACGCAGACGACACCGGCGATAAAAGGAGGAAGGGACTTCGACCCACCACAGCAACTGGAAAAGGGAAGACGCACAGAACCATGTCAGACACTCTCAATCATACTAACCAGCTGAACAGCAACGGAAGGAAGATGGAGAGGACGGATGGAGACTATGGACAGAAATTGAAGGCCTGAAGGTTCGAAGCTTCTGGATCGAAAATTTGTTTGGCTCTCTCTCCAAGATACAGAGCTCGCACAGTCGGTGAAGGAGGAAGAGGGGTAAATATCTGATGGCTTAAGGCTCGGGGCAATAGTGTAATTTCATAAAACTATAATAATAATAATAATAATAAGTACAACTCCCCGTTTTATCTTAAAGATTTGAACCCAAAGTTAGAGAGTTAAACACCAAGAAAATTTTCACTAAGTCATATCATTTGTTTTTTTTTTAATCTTTTTCAAAATTAATAAAAATACATTTAAATACCTCATATGAATTTTAATTTAATTTATTTAATTATCGTTAATATTTTTATTTATTTTAGTTACATGAAATTTTAGATTGCTACAAGATATATGTTGAATACAAGTCTTGTGTTGTGGCTCAACATCAATAAGCATAGTAGTAACCGTGCTTATACAGTATTGTCCTTTTGTAGCATTAATAACAGCAATAACTAGTTCACATTCAGAACAAAGGCCATTCAACATATGAGAAATTTTGTGATAAAGTAGAAACACAGTGGCCCAAAACAGCCAAATTATCACTAATGGATTTTATGTTGATTAAGCATTCCTTCATAGTGATATGACCCTTGCACTAATTAGTGAGTAAAATTTGATAATAAAGAACCTTGGACTCAGATTTAATAGAATATAGATCACAGAGACGACACCAAATTTTCAAGGCAGTATCAAATCCAAAAAGATCAAGAAGAATGCACTTACTGATAGTAGACAGAACCCTGAAGCTAAGGCAGTATCATTTTGCTCATTGAGCTCTAAAGCAGGATTTACAATCATATATCCATCCACACCATGAATCTTAGCAGATGGAAATGGTTCAGTACCTTCAAGACGAGAGGGCAAGTGATGCTGTTTCACCATAAGTGTGACATGCGGCTTTTGAAGAAGAAAGTTATTATCATCAAGAATGACATTAATCTTCTTATTTGAGAATGATTTAGGAGTCAAAACAGTAACTATAGTTGGAACTTGAGCCATATCAAAGGATAAACAAACCACAGAGAAGAAGAAAAGAAAGAGAGAAAACAGCCCCCGAAAACAAGGAAAGAGGCCGTCGTAATCGCTAGATCAGTGGCTCTGATTTCATATCATGTGACTCTGAAATGAAAGCAGAGAAGAATAAGAGTAGATGAATATTTCAATCTGAATTAATTTCATAAGCTAAGTACATCTCTGTAATTATAAGCTAACTAGTAAAGAACCTGTGCGATGCACAGGCTTTATAATACAATTTTTATGAATAGGTTCAAAAGAATAATTTATATATATTTTATCTATATATATCATCTAATATATAATGGGATTGTGTAATTATAATAATTATATATATATATATATATATATCAAAGTAAAGCAAATGTTAAAAACTAAATGCCTATTGTGTAAATGAATGCAATGAAAAATATATTAATAAAAAATTATAATTATTTATATCAAATTATTGAAGATATTTCTATAAATGATATTAAAAGTTATATCTCTGGAATAACTATCCTCATCAAGAATTAATATTTTTAGAATCTCCATGCTTTGAACATGAGAAATAACATATAATTGATTGTTGATGAAAACATGATGAGATGTACACAAACCAATTTAACACAAGATTTAGTCTTATTTTTATTAATGGGCATTGCAAAGGCTAAGACAATGGAAAACTTCTTCCTTTTCATAGTAAATGAAAAGTTGACAACCTTAAATCAGATGATACATAGCAATACATGATATACATACTTTCATCAATGTAATTGATTCATATATTTCTCAGGCTTCAATAACATATTTTCTAACTCATATAACTATAAAACATGTACCATTACAGAATTCCACAAACTCATCAATGTTTTAATTTGCATTAAAATAATTGGATCACCCACTTTAAGCTTTATTTCATAATTCAGGATGCTTGACATTATAATTTAATTTAGAAAATCTATATAATGCAAGTCATTAATTATCCCCATCATCTTTAATAACACTATCAAAGTTTAAGTATACAACTCTCTTTTCAAGGAGTAGGACCAACACATAGTTATTTACTTTTTCAACAATAACCAAAGTAGGAGCTAATATAGCCCTATCTTTAAAATATGAAGAATTATAGATATTGGTAAGGAAATTCAAAAAAGTCAAATTAACAATAAACTTTATTGAATTATCTGAACCATTCAATAACAAATCAGTTAGGATCTTAATATTCATAAATCTTTCATTAGCTCTAACAACAATTCCATTACTAAATGAGATAACCCAATCAGTAAAATCCACAAAAATACTAATAGATGCTCCATTATTTGTTGCTCCATTATCTTCTTGGGTGTATTAGCAAAGCTATCTTGCTTGATGTTATATTGAAAACTATTTTATCTCTAGATCTTAATGAAGCGTAAAGTGTCTACCAAACATACATTTTCCTAGTACCATCATATCCATATAAGGAACAAAAACATTTCCTTTTTTAAATTCAATGGCATTAATAATTTTATCATAAATCTCTTCTTCTTTTTAAGAAGTTAAGCTTTGATGCAACCTTATCACTTCATCATATATAATGCAACCCTATCATAATTTAGTTCACTTCTTATTAATTCATTTTCACTTGCATTCAAACGTGACATGTTAGGTAAAAGTATAAGCTCATAATCTTAAGACTTTTCTATTAGATTGTAGTATTTTCTCAATTTCAATTAGAACTGGTAATATAAGACAAGCCAGTGGGCCTAACTCTACCAATGAGTGACGTGTTGGGTTGTATAGTTTAGAGCTCAATTAGATGTTGACCAGTTTTGACTAGCACCATTTAACTTGACCCGTCAACCCACAAGCTAACCTACTTATAATTCTCATTTTAAATTTTTAATTGTTTAATTATCCATTCCTTTCTCTTCTAATCTTCTTCATTTTATTTCAACATCTAATTAGAGTAATCTCCTTGTTTAATTAGTATAATATGTAGCTCGAGTGAAATATATATAGTAGCTAATAACATTATTTTAATTAGAGTAAAATACAATCATCTGATCATCTCCCTTCCATTTTGCTAAAATTACATGGACCTCCCTTTTATTTTTAAAATCCACATTTTAGTCCAATTTTAGTCCTTATAAGAATATTCAAGTAAAGATTTTAAAAATGCTTTAATTTTTTAATTTTAATTATATTAAAAAACCTAAGTATTAATTTTCCTTATAATGTATTTGTCTATGCTCTCCCTCCTTCAATTTAAGGAACTTTAAATAATTAAATGTGAAATTTTAAAATAATTAATTTAGAAATTTGTGATCAGATTAATAAAATTTAAAGAAAAATAATCATAAATTATAGTAACTAATTTATTCTCATTATATATTACTTTCCTATTTCATTAAGTTTCTTGTATATAAATGTTTAAAATATTATTTTAGATAACTTGTGCATTTACATTTTAAAAAATTATTAAATAAATAAATTTGCAAAACTAAAACGTTTAAAATATGAATAAAATGTTAAGAAATATATATGCATTAAAATTTTTTAGATATATTGAATGATTGTTAGATAACACACACACACATATATATAAAGGGTATTTTGATTTAATATATGACTTAACAATTAACTATAGTTAGGTGAATGAAAATAAAAATGAGATTTGTGTTTTAAAAATATTAATTTTAGTCAAGGTTTGTGTATGTTTAAAAATAGAAAAGATGTATATTTAATTAAAGTAAATTATAAAAGAAATAAATTTATTTACTCCTTTAATTATTATAATATATATGTGGATGAAAATTCAAATTAAAATTGACAATCCTTTTGAAATTTTAATTTATATAGTTTAAATTTCAAAATTGAACTTAAATCTTTTATATTAAGAACATAGAGTTTTTTTATTATTAACTACATTACATTACTAGTACAAAATAGCTTAATATATTGACCAATATTATTAATTTATCCTACTCCAATTATAGCATTACAATATTTTAAGTACTTCTCCAAGTTAAGATTAATTTAGTGGAATCATTTTACTAAAGGTATGTTTTAGAAAATTTCTCTACATTTATTGGTCAATATTTTTACACTTTTAACTATTTAGATTACATATTTAAATTTTAAATTTCAATATTTATTAATTAAATAAAATGATTGGTTAAGTAAAAATATCATTGAATTAATTAATACTATTTTTTAATAAGAAAATATAAATAAAATTATTTAATTGAAAAAATGAGTATTTTTAAATTTGAAACTGCACACAATAAATATCAATATCTTACCCTTTCAAGAATATTTATTTTATGAAAGTTCATCAAATTTTAATATTTTATGATAATTTGAGTTTTAAATATTTAAATATAAATAAAGATATAGATAAAAATAATTTATATTTTAGAATATATACTGTAACTATTCTTTTTATTTTGTATACATAAATATTTAAAAATTGATCTCGAACATATTTACAAACTAACAATCAAATTTAACTTTTAAAGCATACAATTATTGGAAGAATACTAAAACAAATTTTACTTTTATATAAATTAGTCATGCAAAATTAGACTCGGGATGTTACAAAATTAATAAAGTGTTAAATGATAAATTTCCCCATAAACTCATTTTTGTGTAATGTTTTCCTCCAATTTTTGAAGATAGTGTAATATTACCCCTACGGTTAAAAAATGATAAACTTAGATCATTAGTTAGCCCAAAAATTACTAAAAAGGACCATAAAAATTACAAAAAGGAAGCCAAAAAAAATTCTCTTGATCATTATGTGATTTTTTGCTCTTGTCTATATTTTTGGATCTTTTTTCATATTTTCATTCAATTAACGTTCAAATTTAAATTTTATTAACATTTGAAGAAACATTATCCTTTAACCCTTAAATCAAATATGTAAGTGTGAAAAAAAAGTAAATAACATCACTTATTATAATTGGTATAATATCTACATGATAGGAAAATTCGATTTGAATTTGACAATCTTATTTAAACTATAGGTCTTTAGAACTGTATTAGTTAAATTTTTGAAATTTAAGTAAACTATTTTGAGATTCACAAAATTATATTAAATATTGTCAACCATATAATTTTTAACTTGAATAAATATTAAAAAGAACATTCATTTTTAAACTCAAAATATTTTTTCTAACCGACACACTTGTAATTTATTATATATTATAATTTTTTTAGATAGATATTTATTATTTGATTTGAAAAAGGGATAGACACAATTTGAGGAGCATGCACAAAATGACATGTGACATTTACTTGTATACATATTAAAATATTCATTGCCTGATCAATTTAATAAATTTCTTGTAACCTCTCACTAAAATATTTTATACATAATATCAGTTTAAATAATTGAAATAACTTTAAAATTGAATTATATTTAGTATAAATAATTATTATGAGTAATTTTAAATTTTAAAATTTGAAAGGAATTTATCTTTACATTTAAGTCAATATATCTTTGATTACTTAAAATAAGATGCTAATTAATCAATATAAATATTTAAAATCAGATTGTAAAGTAAATTTAACTATATAATAATATATTTTTTACACACACACAACACACACACACACAACATGACCTTTATTTATAAATATTTAAAAATTTGTCCAAACTTATATAACAACTAACAATAAAATCTAACTCTCCAAGCATCAAATTACATATAAGATGCACATAAAATTATTAATAAGAGCTGGCCCCAATTCTTATAAGCCTAGCCTTTAAGGGCTCAAGTTCATAAATTTTTTTTATAAATAAGTATTTTTCTTAAGCCCAACCTTTATTGATAAGATTTAAGGTTAAGTTTGAAAGCTCGGATAGTTTTTTTAAAAATTAAAATTTTTAATTATACTAATACATATATATATTATAAAATACCGTAATTAATATCTAAAAGATAATAATAACCTTTGATGTATAATTAAAATAATAAAAACCCTAGAATA